>NC_089587.1:41256469-41556469 GCF_019320115.1 Miscanthus floridulus
GAAGGAGATCAATTAGGAAAGGAGATTGGTTTTCAATGCTTGGATACAGGCGACATGAAGAGATTGAGTGCAACATGACTATTTTGACCGACGGGTGTTTAATTTGGCATGCATAGTAATTGCTAGCTAGTTTGAAGACCATCAAGAGGTACGTACATGCAGATTGAGGCATATATTCACATTATTTTAATGAACATGTGTTTGGAACCTAGCCGTGCCTATACGGACGGGACTCGAGAGCTTAGTGCCTGGTATACTGCATCAAGTCCGGCAGCTATACGTTGATCACCAAGCAAGAAGGCAAATCTAAATTGTTTCCTAATTTAATATTGCATAACGTACATCTGTGAAGCAAGAAAGGCAAGCTCGAACATACGCGGAGGTGGGCCGTCGTATTCTACTCGGACATAGAAATTGGTGCGGCTGCCAGCAAAAGGAAATAAACCTTGTCTGCTTGTAATTCTAGAAAGATTGGTGTACTCGTAGGGAAGATTAGCCGCCCTATAAATATAAAGGGTGACCGTCGATTGACAACACACAATCGAACCTATCAGTATACATCTACTTTTTATCTTTTATTGTCATGTCTTCCAATCTATTATTGCTTTTCCTTCTTCGTTGTTGACAATGATCGTTGCTTCAACGACGGCGAAGCCCTAGAGCAGTCAGGCTGGCCAGGGCAGCCCATAGCCGCTGTACGCCCTGACGGGTCCCTCCCAGGCGTGTGGGGTTTCGGGTCTTAAGAGACTTCGCCGGCGTGTCTTGCATATCGCGCTCCCTGCGAGGCTCCTCTGCGCGACGTGTCCTGCGTATCGCGCTCATCGCCGGGGGCACATGGTCCGTGTTCGTGTGCGAACACACTTTTGTGCGACTCCGCTGGGGAACGAAGTTTCGACAGTCTCCATGATCGCTGCTGCTGCGAGGAGGTCATCATCAAGGATTTGCAATCTACAACCACAGTATGAGTAACCAATTTAATTTTGTAGATGCAAATAATTCATATGTTAATGTTGCTAGATTTTTTGACAAGCATGATGTATTGCTAGCCCTCAAGTTTCTAATTATGCATCTGATTACATGCAAAAGCCGGTTCAAAATAATTTTTATGCTTCAAATTGTTATGATGCTAGCAATACACAACATATGTATTTGAACCATCATGCATCGGCAACCCTACAAATCCATATGCCAATGAACAACATGATGAGTCCAGTTAATCATTATAAAACATCCCATGATCAAAATTTAAATAGCATGCAAGGGGATGCTTCTTCTTATTATTCATCGACAACTAATCCCCAATATGTGAGTTCATCTCAAAATATGCCGATGGATGGGAGAATTGGCCATGTGTCTAGAACTTATCCGGCTAATTACTCTCAATCGCCATATGCTACAGCTCATGTTATTAATTTTTCAGCACCATATGCACATGTTGATGCTCACAATTCGGCTTCAGATTTAACTTATAATCATGGCCGAATGCATGAAATTTCAGCAGGCATGCATATGCTTTCATCTACTAGTGTAGCATATGATTTGCCCCGTGCACATTTGGAAAGTTTCAGCAGCAAACATGTTTCATTGAAGAAAAAGTCGGGGGGCAATCCTGGATAGAATGGGATGAAGTTGCACACGAAAAGCTTCTATCCGAAATTATTACTTCTATTTACTTTGAAGAAGATAGATTATGGCACAATACGGGCTAGAATGGAGCAAGAAGAAAAAAAGTTGCCAGTAGATAAAATTGGCAAAGAGAAGAGTGATTCGGATGACAAGAATAGTTCGGTAATAGAAAGAGCCGAACCCAAAAGCGCATGTGCCAAATCTATTGAATTAAACCTTGTCTGCTTGTAATTCTAGAAAGATTCGTGTACTCGTAGGGAAGACCAGCCGTCCTATAAATATAAAGGGTGGCCGTCGATTGACAACACACAATCGAACCTATCAGTATACATCTACTTTTTATCTTTTATTGTCATGTCTTCCAATCTATTATTGCTTTTCGTTCTTCGTTGTTGACAATGATCGTTGCTTCAACGACGGCAAAGTGCTAGAGCGGTCAGGCCGGCCAGGGCAACCCATAGCCGCCGTACGCCCTGACGGGGTCCCTCCCGGGCGTGTGGGGTTTCGGGTCTCAAGAGACCTCGCCAGCGTGTCTTGCGTATCGCGCTCCCTGCGGGACTCCTCCGGCGACGTGTCCTGCGTATCGCGCTCATCGCCGGGGGCACACGGTGACGTGTTCGTGTGCGAACAGATCCTAGATGAAGGCTGCATAGAAGTGTGTTTTATGGGCAGCATAGACAACCAAAATGACTGAGGTTTGAACTAAGGCCCTGTGTTGGATATATTAGCTTTTTTTAGCAATGTGTTGGATATATTAGCGGCTAATAGTTAGCTACTCCCTCCGTTCTAAATTATAAGTCGTTTTGACTTTTTTGGTACATCCATTTTGCTATGTATTTAGATATAATAATATGTGTAGATACATAGCAAAATGGATAAATAAAAAAAGTCAAAGTGACTTATAATTTAGAATAGAGGGAGTAGCTAATAATTCATAGTTAATATTATCTACTTTGCCTCAATTAGTAAAATAGTTGTTAGTTGGGTATTCGGTTAACAATTAGCTAATCTATTAGCTAACCTGTTTTGGATTAAACAATTAATTATTAGCTGTTAACTATTAGTTATATTTTTTAGGTGAAACTATTAGTTATATATATGGATCTAAACAAGGTCTTTTTTTATTTAAAATGGTTGGCTTTATTGAATAAGGATAGTTACATCATTTATCAGAAAATCAAGAATGAAACTAGGGGGGTCATTGTCCCAAATACGATTATCCTTAGTTTGCATTGCTCACCTAGCCAACTCATGTGCCACTTGATTTGCTTCTCTACTGCAGTGTTCAATAGATATTGACTGAAACCCACTCTAAAAGATATTGCATTCATCTTATACCGTAGCAGCCGAATTTGCCGAAAATCCTCCGTTTTCCATTGTCTCTGCAACCTCCATACAATCGGATTAGATAATCAAACAATTGCATCCAATATGCTGTGCTACAAAGCAGCAGCTTCAGCCATGGGCGCATCAATTAAATTCAGAATGAACTGTTTGATGCCACATCGCTAAACCTAAATTGTCTCTGGTAATAACTCCGGTACTGCCGCACCCTGTATTTTCGTCAAAGGAGGCATCTACATTCACCATAAGTACCCCTCTAGAGGTTTTTTCTATCCCTTTCTTACTTTGGCTCCCATATCTAAACAAGGTCTAAAAGTGTGGTTAACGACGCTTGGCCCAAGCGTCCGACCTACTTTTTTTTTTGAGCAAAAGCGTCCGACCTAGCCGGGGAGGTCCTGACACGATTCGCGCACAATGGGCCGTTGTTTGTTTTAAGTGGGCTGCAACTGCAATGGGCTCACAGGGGACGCAGCCATTGTGCGGCCGCAGCCAGCGGCCGATGCAGAGTCTTTCATGGTTTGCGGCCGCAGCCACTGGTGCCGGGCTAGCAGGGACGCCACGACGGGACGGCGACAGCCTTCAAGGCGTGCCGAGGAGGTTGCCGTCTGCTAGCATACCGTGGGCGGTGGTGGCAAGGCAGGCGTGCAGGAGGCGTTGGAGCCGTCGTGCCAGAGTGCCGCACGGCGCCGCCGCTCGAGGATGACTGGATGAGCATCATTTCTGGACTCAATGGTAAGTTCTAGTGTTTCTAGTAGATTTTTTGATTTGGTCAAATGTTTAAAGCCGTCTAGTTGGCAAATTAGTGAAGCGGATTGCCATTAATTTCTGCGTGGCTGCAGAAAATGATTTGTGATTAGTGGATCCCTATCTAATCTCGAACATTCTTTCAATTTTGACTATCTGAATGTTACTTATCTTTGGCTATTCTAACACAACAATTTTGCAAGTTTTGGTGAGAAATGTCCTTCCCTCTGACATTGGGAAAACACTTGACAACAAACTTTTTTTTTTCTCGAACACTCAAGAGACATTATTATTATTAAGAAGAAAAATGGGACAAGAACCCACAAACACACCAGTCTATTGTTCTGTGATTACATGCTCGCCTGTTAGTTAGGACTGAAACAAGCGATCGACACACCCGGACGACAACCAACTACTCTTCATGAGCCGGACCAGTCAAAGAAGAGAGGCTCTGTGCGCCTCCTATCTCCCAAAGACGCCGTTCATCACTAGTAGCGCTGAGAGATTGGTCCTTTTGATTTGAGAAACAACTCACATTAACAAGGGAATTTGAGTAGTTGTAGAAGTTTTCTGAAGATGGTTTCCAAATTCCAATGCACATCTTTGTTGATGAACTTGCAAAATGACGATGCTATATCTGTTAGTCGCTGAATTATTACTCTTTGTAGTAGCAAAATTCCCAGGTAGAAGGAGAGAGGCCCCAGGTCACTCATCTGGAAGGTTGCCTTCGTCTCTTCCTTGAATGCCGCCACCTTCGCATCCTTGGTGCCGGTGATCACCAAGTCGTCGACGTAGACACCCACCAGCAGAGCATTTCCTCCACTCCCCCGTCGGTAGATGGGCGCCTCGTGCGGGCTTTGCTCGAAGCCCATCTCCTTTAGCGTGGAATCCAACTTGGCATTCCACGCCCTCGGTGCCTGCCGCAAGCCATAGAGGGCCTTGTGCAGGCGAAGCACCTTGCTCTCCTTGCCGGGGATCGCAAATCTCGGCGGCTGGTGCACGTAGACCTCCTCCTTTAAGTCGCCATTAAGGAACGCCGACTTAACGTCCATGTGATGAACACGCTAGCCCTCCTGGGCAGCTAGCGCAAGGAGGAGTCGCACGGACTCCATCCGTACCACGGGAGCAAAGGCGTCGTCGAAGTCGACCCCCTCCTGCTGCACGAAACCTCATGCCACCAAGCTAGCCTTGTGCTTGGCGATGGCGCCAGCTTCATCCCTCTTCAGCTTGTACACCCACTTAAGGGTGATCGTGCGGTGACCACGAGGAAGGTCAGCAAGCTCCCAGGTGCGGTTCTTCTCAACCGCATCCATCTCCAATTGCATCGCGACGTGTCATGCCGCGTGTCTCTTGGCCTCTGCAAACGACCGAGGCTCGCCATCGTCACACGCAAGGTGCAACTGCGCCTCCAGGTCGTGAGGCACCAGTCCCGGCACCGGCTGGTCGCCGAGAAGGTTCTCCATCGTACGGTACCGCAATGGCTCGCCATCATGGTACGCGTCGATGCGCTCCTCGTCGTGAGAGAGCGGAGTAGCGAGGTCAACCGGGTTGTGCTCGACACGAGCTGGTGTTGGAGTAGACGTGCCCGGAGAGGTGCCTGTCGGTGCTGGAGTGCGTGGCGGTGCCGACTGTGGTGGAGTCGGCGAAGGACTCATTGCAACTGAGGTCCTAGCTAGAGAGCATGGTGCTGTCGGAGTAGCAGGCGCCGGGGTCGGTGGAGGCTTGGGGACTGGGGTAGACGCACTCGCCGAAGAAGAGCTGCCTACTCCCCTAGCTCCCTCAAAGTGGATGTACTCGACAGTGAAGTCGTCGTACGTCGGAGCCAAGCCGTCATCCACCGCCTTGTCCCACGCCCATCCTCGCCCTTCGTCGAACACAACGTTGCGCGCCGTGCGCACACGCTGTGTCTTTGGGTCGAGGATGCGGTAGGCCTTCGAGCCCTCCACGTAGCCGATGAATACTCCCGGAGTGCTCCTGTCGTCGAGCTTGCTGATGTGGCCAAGTTCCTTGGCGAACGCGAGGCAGCCGAAGACCCGCAAGTGGGAGACCGCCGGCTTGCGCCCATGCTAAGCCTCGTACGACGTCCTGCCGTCGAGCGCCTTGGTAGGCGAGCGGTTGAGGATGTAGACGACCGACACCACCGCCTCTCCCCAGAAGACAGTCGGCATCTCCCTGTGCTTGAGAAGGGCCCGAGCCATCCCCACAACCGTCTGGTTGCGCCGCTCGACGACGCCGTTCTATTGTGGGTTGTACAGCGCGGAGTAGTGGCGCTGAATGCCCTCATCAGCGCAGTACGACATGAATTCAGCCACCATGAATTCGCCGCCATTGTCGGTGCGCAGCACGCGCAGCTTGCGGCCGCACTCCGCCTCCGCAATAGCCTGCGAGCGCCTGATGGCGTCCGTAGCCTCTCCCTTACTGCCGAGGACCATCACCCACATGTAGCGGGAGAGGTCATCGACGAGTAGCAGGAAGTAGCGTCGTCCTCCCGGTGTGGCCGGTGTCACCGGGCTACACAAGTCCCCGTGCACAAGCTCGAGCCTCTCCTTGGCTCGAAAGCTCGCCCGCTGGGGAAAGGGGAGTCGCCTCTACTTCGTCAACATGCAGAGCTGCTCCACATGGTCGAGGCACGGCAGGCCTCGCACCATCTCCGTGGCACTGAGCCGCTTCAGGGCCTCGAAATGAAGGTGCCCGAAGCGCTCGTGCCACTGCCACGCCTCGTCATCCCGACGAGCAGCGAGACAGAGGGGTTGTGCCACCTGCACGTTAAGGATGTAGAGTCGATTTGCGCTTCTGGATACCTTGGTGAGAAGGCGGTGATGGCGATCCCAAATCCTCATGACTCCATCCTCAACCACCACGCACGAAGCGTTCTCATCCAGCTGTCCCAAGCTGATGATGGAGTTCCTCAACGCGGGGATGTAGTAGACTCCGGTGAACAGCCTGTGCTCACCAGACACGGCGGTGAAGATGACGGAGCCGAGCACGGCGGTGAAGATGACGGAGCCGACGCCCTTGATCTCCATGCCGGAGGCATCCCCAAACTTGACGGAGCCTCGGACGCTAGAGTCAAGCTCGGTGAAGAACTCCCGTCGACTGGTCATGTGATGGGTGGCGCCGGTGTCGAGGCACCACCCGTCAGCCTTGTCGTTGCCGGAGCCAACGCCGAGGAGGACGTGTGCTTTTGGCTCGTCAAGGTGGAGGAGAGCCGCTGCGGCTGGTGCCGCTGGAGGTAGCTCGATGCTTGCATGTGCCATGAATAGAGCCGGCTCCTCCTCCGCCTGTGCGACGTGGGCCTGGCCGAGTCATGGCTGTCGACAGTCCTTGGCCCAATGGCCAAGCTGGCCGCAGTTGCGGTAGGCGTCATCTCGTGCCGGCTTGTGCATGCCGGCGGCGCCGCCCTGGGCGCCTCTGCGGGCATTACCCTTGGCACGTCCTCGTGCCCTGGCCTGGGCGTCTCTGCGTGCCTTGCGTGGCTTGCACGCTTGCTGCTGCCAGTCGCGGAAGAAGGCTCCCCCTTCTTCTGGTCATCTTGGCAGGCATCCCACTGCTCCCGAGTGAGAAGGAGCTTCCCGCAAGTGGTGATGGGCCCTAAGAGAGATTGTGGCTCATCGTTGTCGATGACCTTGAGGCGACCTATCGCCTCCTCGATCGACATTGTGGAGAGATCCAGCAGGGACTCGATCGAGCGAGCCATCTTCTTGTACTTCTCGGGGATGCAACGGAAGAGCTTTTCGACAGCTTTCTCCTCGCCGTAGGTGTCATCGCCGAACTACACCATCTTCTGCAACAGAGTGTTGAGACAGAGCAAAGTCATCAACGTCCTCACCTGGCTTGAAGGCCAGGTTCTCCCACTCTTTGCGAAGTGCCTGCAGTGTGGACTTGCGGGCGCGGTCGCTGCCGATGCGTGCCGCAGCGATGGCTTCCCAAGCCTCCTTGGCAGTCCGCTTGTTGGTAAGCGAGAACTACATCTCGGGCGGGACTGCAGCGATGAAGGCATCCAGCGCCCGTCGATCTAGGTCATAGTCGACGTCACCGTACCGGACTGCCTCCCACATGTGCCACACCTGGAGCTTTATCCTCATCACCGCAGCCCACTCGACGTAGTTGGTCTTAGTTAGGGTAGGCCACCCACCGCCGGGGCCGACGTACCTGATGACAGCCTGGAGCCCGTGGTAACCACGGTACCGATCCGGGGAGAGAGAGCCACGCTGCCTGTGAAGGCCGCGCTCTCCATCGATCCATCCGCCAACGTTGCCGTGCGCGCCTCCTCTAGGAGCGCCGCCGCCGTGCGTGCCTCCTCCAGGAGCGCCGCCGCCGTACACGCCTCCTCCAGGAGCGCCGCCGGCGCGTCCACGCCTGTCTGGGCTGCCGTCGCGCTCGTGGGAGTGCGCGGGTGCCCACTGCACCGCCCGCGCTCATCCTGCCTCCCTCCCCAGCAGCTCGAGGTCCGTGTCGGCGCTGTCGTCAGCAGAAACGGAGCTGTTGATGCTGCCGCGCAGGGCCTCGACCTCTGCTGTCGCCGCACGCGCTGCATCCGCCGCCGCCGCTGCTTCCGCCTCCGCTCTGGCTACTGCCAGCTCCGCCGCTGCCAGCCTCGACGCCCTTGCCGCCGCCGTAGCGGTCTCTGCCGCCGCTCACTCGCGTTCCTCTGCCGCGGCAAGTTCGGCCTCCTGCCGACGCTGCGTGCTCGAGGCGACCGAGCGCTGAGACTGCCCTGCGGACATGACGCGCTACCGGGGGGCTGCTGCGTGGGGAGAGGGCTGCTTCAGATGAGCTGCTGCTCGTCTGCGTAGAGGGAGAGGAGTGAGCAGGAGCGGCCGGAGCTGCTGCTGCTCCTAGCTGGGGCTGTTGCGAGGCTAGGAAAGATGAGCTACAGGATAATACGGCTCTGATACCAGTTGTTAGTCGCTGAATTCGTACTCTTGGTAGTAGCAGAATTCTTACTCTCATCGAGAGAGGATGACAGTAGGAGTTGGGACAATTTTCTGGTATATTTCCAAATGCCATACCAACCTGAGGGGTTGGGGATACATATTTATAGGCTGCTAGCCAGTCAAGCATATGCCAAGATGTTAAAACAGATGCTGTCCTAAATGCTAAGATGCTGTCCTAGATGCTAAGGTGCTGCTAAGATGCTGTCCTAGATGCTAAGGTGCTATCCTAGATGCTAAGATGCTGTCCTAGCCAGTAAAGGATGCTGTCCTTGATGCTGTCCTTGAGCAGCAAGACCACCATGCAGCCAATGCAGTCAAGGATGCTGCAGCCCCACAAAGACCAGCCAATACAGAGACTTATCCCATCAATATCTATATCGTTGGTGCTAACTGAGCATCTCCAAGACCAAACTATATATTGATTTGTGTGGTGGCTGCATTCTTCCCTCATACAGCCAAACAACTTCCCATCAAACCAAGACCAAACTATTCTAAGCTACTAAACAATCAGTTCTATATTCTAAATTGTAATGGGCTGGTAACTTCTCCGAGGTTCCCCTACAATGCTGGTTTAGAGGAAACCATAGTTGAAGACCTGGAAATTGAAGACAACTAGTGTGGCAATCCAACCCGAGGGAGGGGGGATGGCGGCTAGGGCAGAGGGCGTGGGAAAGGGAGTCGGCGCGGGGAGAGGGGAGGGCGACGGCAGGGAGAGGAGGAGGTAGGGGAAGGAGCAATTGCTCTATTCTTGCTTAGATTAAAATGATTACATCTCCCCTATATTTATAGTCCCTATAGGACTTGTATTCCAAGCAACCTACGGGAGATATCCTTATAGATTGGATCCTCCTTTCCTATGCAAACCAAACTCCTGTCTTAACAAATCTAATCTTAATCCTCAATCAAACTCCTAATTTAATTCCCTGTTTATTCTTAATTCCTTCCAGGTGAAGGAGGCTGAGGGGGCGCCGGCCATCGCCCTCCTTTGGGCCTCACTTGGCCCACTAATCCCTGCGTGCGGGCCTCTAATTAGGTGTATGACAACTAGATTGACAAATGGAGATAGTTCACAAAGGAATTAGACGTATACATGGATATAATCTACACAGGAATATATGTATGTGGAAGCTGAATTTTATGTATGCGTGATTCATAACTGGAATGAGGACTTTGATGTCTAAACAAGTCATTGATCAACAGAAAAAGAGCGAAATAACATGTCATATAGATGAACTTGGCCACGATTGGTCTGAAGGTGCTAAGATTAGAGACCTTATTACATAAACATGTGGAAGTGGTAAGGTAGATAAGACCCCAACAAAGAAACCTCAGGAAAATGACATAAAGGAGGTACTTCATAGGTTCATCTATGTGCCGCGTCTCTCTGATTCAGGAAGATTATCTTTGTTACCCTCTGACTGGCTGGGTTTGATTGACCTATCTGATGTGCTATCATTTCTGCTGTTCTTCACTTGCTGAGTATCAGAGGTGATTTTTTCTTCAGAAATAACTTCTGAACTTTTCTCATAGTTCTTATCAGCATTTGTGGGGAGATCCTTCTTCCTTTGCTGCTCTGCTCCTGACCCCAGTGATGCAGCTTCAGAACCCTGCTTCACATTTTCTTGCTGTGTTATAGCAGACTTGTCTCCTTGCAGTTGCTTGCTCTTCTCAGGGTTTGAAGGCAATACTTCTTCGGATGTTGCTAAGGTAGGAGAATTTGCTGTCTCGTCGGTTTGCTTGCCATCATCTTTAGATGCTTGAGGCTTGTTCTGGTCAGACTGTATCTGTAGCTTGGATGGTTCACCAGTTGTTGTTGCTTGAGCTTGTCCCATGTTATAGCTACTGGCATCTGCCAAGGAATCTTCCTCTTTGCTCTTGCCAATTCTAGTGACTGGTGCTGCATAATCACCTTGCTTCTTGTTTTCAGCTAGCTGAGCCTTGGATTGATCTCTTGCTACCTGTTCGACTGCTTCTTCCTCGTATGCTTTACCCTTATTATTATTATCTTCAGGTGGTTTCACTCGTGGAGGCACAGAAGAAAGTACTCCAGTATTCCTGGGAGCTTGCCCACCAGGTTGCCTATTGGGCGATACCACACTGGTTTGACTGGTTTCAGCAATACTGGTCTTCTCGTTCCTTGTATTAGATAAAGAAGATAATTGTGGTGATGGTTTCGACAATTGGCCTGCATTATGTCATGAATATGATCAGCCAGCACATCGATGAGGTTATAGAGAACTTCTCTCCCAAAGACATGGACTACAGACTACTTATCATAAAGACAAACATTAACTAGATTTAGACTGACAGCTTAGTTGTCTAAACTAGCATTGTACCTAAATCTTTCCTTAAGAGGCTCCTAACAGTCTTCTACAGTCCTGCTATATGAGACACAATTTTAGGACTGTAAATTGATAGTGGCAAATAAATGCAGAATAGTTTTCTTAAATACTAAGACTTGGTTGGGGTATTTTGTGCATGAAACACATTAAGAAATTTAGAGCTGCTACTTTTGTGAAGATTTGGTGCCTTGTTTGAGGCAACTGCTTAGGAGCATGCTTCTATGTTCTGTTGGGCAATGGTCAGTGCAGATCATCATAGGTAACAAAGGTGCAGTTTCAGTATTTCATCAGATTAATTATGAGATTAAGCAATTTTTTCCAGTATTAGCTCTTTACCTGAAGTTGCACGGTTTTGTGTGTCTGGATTTGGTGCTAGCATTTCCTGGTGTAATTAGGAGCTTGCTTCTTGGATCATCAGAAGATGATTTGGCTGCCTTGTTCTTGCCATTCTCATCAAGATTTCCTTCACTGGGATCTACAGAAGCATTTTGTCCAACAGAAGCTTGTGTTCGCACTGGTGCAGGAAATGCTGCACTTGGATCGACCATTGCTGCTTTGGTTGATTTATCACCGAGGGTTCCTGAAGTTGGTTCTGCTGCCCTTTTGCCAACAATAGATTTTTTGTTTGTGTCACGGTCACCAGTATCTTGAACACCTGGGATTTGGCTAGCTGGTGCTTGCTTCCCATAAGTATCAAGAATTGCTTTTTGGACTGATGCTGATGTACCTTGACTGTCAGAACCTTTCCTTGTAGCCTCTGGAGCTCTTTCGCCCATGGTGGAACTCTTCTTTGTCTGTTCATCACTGACAATACGAGCACGTGGGTCAGCTCCTTGCATCAGTTCTGGACCACTTTTAGCATCAGCTGGGGTTTGCTGCGATGCACGTTGTGGTGTTCTTATGTCAACACCTTCTGTTTTGGCCAACTTGTCATTGGTAGGAGTAGGAGGAGGTACTTGTTGGATGCTTTGTGAATATCCTGGCCTAGCAGTAGCACGATCATTGTAAGGCACTCCTATAGGTGGCGAAATGTCTCCCCTTTCATCTGCAGCTTCTGGAGTATAAGGGGCTCTTGTGCCTGTTGATGGAGAGCTGGTTATTTTGTTGGCTGGGACTGTTGTGGTTTGCTTTTCTCTGTTATGCACACCTGAAGGATCCTTGATGACAGGTGCTTCCTCCTCCATGGTTGGGTCTTGAGAACCTTGAGCATCTGGATTAAACATTCTCCGGAGCCTCTTAGTTGAGAATCTTTCATCTCCATCAGTGCCATCCTGAGTATCTTCTTCAGATTCTACTTGCCTTGGTGATGTGCCAGATACTTTCTGCTCAGTAGGTATTGCCTTAGCTTGTTTCTGGACATCCTGGACACCTGATTTCTGAGCTGGAGATGGAGCCCTATCTTGATCAGCTTCAGTTGCTCTCTTGGTGTCAGCTAGGGCACCAGCTTGCCTTTGACTGGTTTTGCTAGGAGTTGAGGCACCTTTCTGACTGGGATTCTCTGAATCGCTTCTCTGATCCATCTTGGTAGTGGTAGTTGTAGTGGAAGGCTGGAAGAAGCTACTTTTAGTGTTCTGGACACTGCTAGGTGGTTTCTGAGTGTTAGGATCTCTCTGCCTTGTTGTTGGTGGATGTTTTTCAGTGGTTGTAAAGAAGCCACCTTCATTTCTTTGGATAGATGAAGAAGGCTTAAGCTCAGAGGCAGTTTCATGTTCTTGTGGAGCTGATGGAATGGAGGTTATGATGGTTCCAGTGCTGGGAGGAGGAACAAGCACTGTCTGTGACTTTGTACCCTCTTGCTGCAAATACTCTGTCTGCCATTGTTGCTGCTCCTTCTTGAGTTCCTCCTTTCTGTGCTCCTCCTCCACAGCCTTCATGTCCTTCAGCACCTGCTGCCAGGAATCACGGGCAGAGATTGTGTTCCACCACCTCTGCACATTCTTCCTCGAGTCATACAAGTAAGCGAACCTCTCGGATGTGATGACGTGGTGGGTGCCTGGCAGGTGAACAAGGTCAGCAAGGGTGAATTTATTCCCCGCAAGGAACTCGATCTCACCAAGCCTCTGCTCGTAAACTTCTAGGACTTCCTCCAGCTTCCGCATCTCTCTGTTGATGTCTTCATCATAGTCATCATCCTCGTCTTCCAGTGGGAAGGCAAGGTGGCAGAACAATGCCCGGCTCGGAGGATCGAAGGCATGCTCCTCGTTCCGGAGCCATTGTTCAATTGAAGCCCTCTCGAGGACATCCTTTCCCAGAAGGAAAGGATACCCTTGATGCTCGTAGGTCTCTGCTATATAGCGACAGATTGCTCTTGAATCTGCAGATTACAGGACAGGTCAATTTGCATTCTACCTCTGATTTTTCTTATTTAGTCCAAGTAGCTAGTAATGAACTACTGTCACTTAACTTTGCTGAAAATTTTATTTTGTGGTTTAAATTTCATTTTGTTAATACTCTCTCCATCCCAATTGTAGGTCATTGTAGTTTTGTTTTAAGTCAAACTTCTCAAGCTTTGACCAAACTTATAGAAAAAAATGCACTAACATGTACGGCATAAATTTAGATCTGTTAAATCCACCATATAATATGTCTTGATAGTGTATTTATTTGGTATTGTAGATGTTAATATATATTTTTATTTAATGGTTGAAGTTAGCGAAGTTGGACATTGGACAAACTAAAATGACCTACACTTTGAGATGGAGAGAGAATATGGAAAGGAGCACCATGTTGTGTTAGTACCATGCAATAATGCTTGTACAACCATGTTGAAGTGCTTCATACATCTTTTCATTCCGAAAACATTTGTGTGAAACATTTAAACAACATTGCATTCCATTTCCGAATTGATACTGGAAAAGTTTTCTGCTTATGTTTCATGCATGAATGAGAACAAGCCAGTGTACCCTAAAATTCAATGAGCAATAATTCCTTATTTTTCATTATGGCTTGTGCATTGAAATGGAAGTGGGTAAAAACTTGGCAAACAGAATGCTGCAGAATAAACATATAACCCAAGGCTACAGAACTTATTTCTTTCTTTGTTTCGTTTTGAATTTCATGTCACATTGGGAGACAATGGAGATCCTATATAATCTTCTAAGATTCCTAGAAATTAGATTTATTGAATTGAATCTACAGGTGTTCCCATGGCATTTTTTTCTTGCCAGGCAATTCTTTTTGGTTTAAAGATTTACACTTACTTGGCTTGAACAAGATATGCACTAAGAGCCTGGGGCCCAAAACAGTGTAGTCTATGTGCAGTCCTTTTTTTGTGTCCTGCTACTTTCAAACGTTCCATTGTCAGGAAGAAGATGATACTGGTTAGAACAATTGAGGGCTGACACATATCAAGGTTTACATTTTTAATATCTGGCACATTTTCTTCACACAGAAATAACTGCTCAATATTGATGACAGAACAACTTCATCAGCATGTCTCCTATATTAGTACATATACACTGAATTAAACTTGTATGCATAAATTATGTAGACTCTAGTTCTTAATCAATATATTATTTATTAAGTAGCTAATTCAAAGAAGAAAATAGAACTTTTGTGGCTGTTAAAGATGTAATAACAATTTAAGATGAATAGACTGATACAAAACATCGGCTTATAGTATGATCATTGTAGCCTGAACTAATAATTGGAAGTTTTTTTTTTTTTTTTTTTTTTTGCAACTTCAATGGAGAACCACTTCTATTCCATTGAGAAGCCTTGGAATGATCAGAATTACCTTTTTACTCTTCTTGTAATCTGATTGTTTTCAATGAGTACAATTCATTTTTACTTGTTTCTTTTTTCTTTTCTTTTTCTGAATGCATACTCTTGTCTTTTACTAGAAAATGTTATTCATAAAGCTACTCATGCCGATTATTTCTTGGATTATGTGATTCACCTACTGAAGTTATTTCACTTGGACAACATATCATTTTATCATGTGCATATGTAACATGCAAAACAGTATGTACTGTAACCACACTACCCAACGAGGCAATGACATATAAATCTGTACAGCTTGAGTACGTAACAAAATTGCAGCTGTACCTTGCAGAAATATGGGTCCATCGTAGAACGGAACTGGAACACTCCTGGACGCCTGCAGAGAAGATGTTATGTTGTGTAAGCTAAACAACAGCTGCGTCAACTATTTGGGAGTTGCAAAAAACCTTGGTGTATATAGCAAGTACCTGGAGGCTGAGTATGTCCTTGTAAGAGGCTTTGAATGTCTCAAATTTGACATTTTTCTCGTACAGGCATGTCAGCACCCTCGACACATCCGGTAGGATCATGGATTTCTCATGGTACACATTTACAACAGGAGGGCCCTGCACTGGTGCTAAGCCCTGCCATGGTGACAAGAGCTCAGGCTCACTGGTTCACAGAAATGAAGGTAATGGTGTGCAAGCATGGTGATCCAACCGTCATTGTTTTAATATTAGAAGGTTCTGTCCATGCCTGCCTGAACAAGCAAAGAGAAGATGCTTAAAGTGTCAGCTTAGGAACAGGTGGTGATAGAGTGAGAAGTAGGACTAGAAATAAAGAAAAGAGAAAAGAAAAGGGGAGGAGGAAAGCAAAAGGCAAAGTGGAGTATATAAGATTACATCATTGAAAAATGGTGAATTCCATCCTAGGCTCCAAGTTTAAAGTGAAAGGGCAAAAGAAGCCCCTCAGCCATAGGGCTGTAGTCATTCCTTGCCGCTTTGATAAAAGGAGATGCAAACTACTGGTACGGGAGCACACAGGTTCTGCCTAAGAAGGCAAGTTTAGCATCTAAAAACCATGATGTCCCCTACATGTACCGGCATATCGGCAGACAAACAGGATGGGTGATGAACGGTCTGGGTGTCCTTCTAGGCTTTTACCATGCAGGGAAACTTTTATGGAAAATAACTTGTCCCCAGGAATAGGACCAATATTCAGATAGTTTACATGTGTATGATTTATTTTCTAATTTTACACACTAGCAACGCTCTGGGTACCTTTACTCCGCTTTGATATGAATGATTTCATGATGCAGGCATGCAGCTGGCGAGATGCTGGTGAAGGCGTGCAGCGATGACGGTTTGATGCTCCAGTCCAGTGATCTGTCATGAAGCATAGAGGCTGCAAGTAGTGCGGTCCTGCAAAGCAAACAGGATGCATGAAAGGAGGTGCTTGCCTTGGCGCTGATTGCAATGTTTATTGGGGCATGCCTTCTGAAGCTTCACCTTGAAAAAATAAAACTCCTACACCTGCCTTTCCAAGGTTCTTGTCAGATAACGAGGATCGTGTATTTGTGTTTGTTCTTTTTGTTTTTTGAGTGATCATGAGAAGCGCGAAAACATATCTGAAACCCATTTGCCTAACAAGGAATGTTTTGAATAGTAGGTTCATTTGATGGTGGCAATTGGAAACTTCTAAATGTAAATAAAGATGTTGGGAGTCTTAGCGAATTCATAAAGAATGTGTTTGGCAGTGAGAAACGTTTCAGATTCTCAGTAGAATCATTACCAAACGTCACAAACAGATAAAAGTTTTTTAAAAAAATCAGTTGTCCAGAGAAACACCTATGACCTTGTTTCTCATGATTCCAATTCTAATTTTTAAAAAATTAGTGAGCTAGTCAAACGGTTTAACAAAATGATTCTAATTCATCATAGAAATGTTTCCGAAGGGAATCAGGATTTGAAATGTTTTTACTAGAATCTAGAACCCTACCAAACGCGTCCTAAGATTAGTCTCAGTGAGAATTTCATGGGAGTTTCATGGAGATTAAATAAGTTAACATGGCATAGCATGGATTAAGAGGAAGATGATATTTTTTTATGATGAAATGAGTTTTATGAGAATGAAACTTGTCTACACCATTTTCAACATATGAGAGTATGAGTCTTACAAACTGAGAAAATCCCATTGAGACTAGCCTAATTTAATGCTTTTAATTCAACTTCAACAACTTCTCCTTTGCAAATGTGCCAACACCACTAAGTGTACACCACCATGTGAATGTGTATTAGCATTTTTACAAATAATTTTCAAAGGATTAGTCACTCAATTCACCACGCCACTTGATCCTAGAAACAACGCAAAGTTAGATCGTTCAAGTGGCACTAGATGACCGATATACAAACAAGTTTGCCCTTATTGATAATACAGCCATCTATCCTAAACATGGTCATAAACTTTTGATACATTCATGCTCAATCCTTCCATGGGTTGTCACACCCAATTTTAAGGATAAAATTGAATGCACAAAACTCGTGTGTGCCCAGAGATCAATCACACACACAAGCTGACAAATTACATAAAGTATCATCACGGTGTCCTTACATCAGATCAATAATATAACTTAGTCTTACATCACACAGCGGAAAATAAAAAGATAACTCTCTCGTGGGGCTCCATCACAGGGAAGGTCAACTGGTTGACCACAAGCCTAAAAATCCTCAGGAAATTCCTCATACCCGTTATCATCTGTTACCCATCCAGGATTTTTATCCAAATAAAGAAAATAAACAAGCGTAAGTACATCCCGTACTTAACAAGTTAACATGGGGTTATGAAGCTCAAAAAGGTTGACACTGGTTTACTGCGGTTAGCATTTTTAGTAAGACAAGCTTTTATTATCAGGTATTATCAAATTATGCTTAAGCTCCCATTTAATCCCATAAGAACATATATCAGGGTCAAGTGTATCATATATCATCATAGAACATCTTAAATGATCATCAACAAGTAACTAGTTATTCTGTGAGTTTTTCGGGCCGCTCGTGACCGTGAGCACGGCTGTTATAACAGTTTGTAACCCTCTGCAGAGGTGGTGCACATTCACCGCGAGTCGTAATTCCCATATGCCCGGGTTAACTACTCCCATGTCACTGCCAAGGTGAGCGGACAGGGTACACTATGAACCCATTTCATAGGTTTCTCTGAAAAGTTAGGGCCGCTAGGTTTCCTTGGTAGGCAGATGTAGGAACCCCCTTTCCTATGGCACATATCCATCGCGGCTATACACATAGGAACAGAAACAGCCCTATACCCAACGTGGCAAGCCCCATTTGCGTAAAAAAAGTAACCTCTAACTAGCTAGAAAAGGTCCTATTACTGAGCTAAAGTCAGAGCCATATGACTCTCCCGGTTGCACTGTCAGTCCTAGCTTTTGCCGACAGATAAGTCCTTATGGAGGGCCGGGAGCAACATGATCAAAAGTCATTTACACCTTCGCCCTATGGATCAGTTGTTATAAATCATGTTATACTTTTAGTTCCATAGAACCATTCACCATCATATAGATCATGTTCAGTTAGAGCACTAGTAATCTACCCATATGCAATTAACCCATAGGAGACAAGGAACGTGATAATCAATCACTAGGATGTCCTTACGGGTATCAAAATTAGACACATACAAATGAGTAATTAATAATGATGAATAGGCATCAAGGTGAATCCCATGCTATACTTGCCTTGGTTCACAAACTCTTGCTGGTCCTGCTGATCATCGAAGAATTCTTGGTCTCCAACGTTCTCCTCACCGTCTAAACGCGACCAACACGGCAACATACAACATTCCAAAGGCATTCATGCAAAGCAAACATTCCTATAATTAGAACAGTACACCAATAGTATAGAAAACAAGATAAAATATTTATGAAAATAATCTACGTCTCGCTACGATCATGTCAACGCGAAGTTCACGAAAAACGGAGCTAAAATGTGAAAATTATGATTTAAACGGGATTTCTTATAGCAATATATTTAATTAAATCTAACCATGAAATTTAAAAGTTCCAAACTTGACTAATAGTGGTTCTAACATGTAGATTATGAAATTACGAAGCTAACGCAATTTGAATGGATCAATTCAGAGCTAAAACAATGATTTTATAAACAAAACAGTTCAAATGGCATTTCTGTAAATACTGAAAACGTACTTTGAACTAAAACAGTTAACTTTACGCTTTCAAAACGAGAATGCGTACTTGGGGAAATACGCTAAGGATGGCAGGTTTTATTTGGCCGAACTCGAGGGGCTCTTTAGCATAATCACCCGCGAAAGGGGTATCGTCCATCTAGGGCCTTTGATCACGCGATGGACGGCTAGGATTAAATCAGGGGAGAGAGAACAAGGCGCCATGGCCGACGGTGAGGACTCGCCGGCGAGCACGGTTCGGGGGCCACGGTCCACGGTTCGATGAACCGAGAGCACCGGGAGATGGAGGGGGTTCTCGTGAACACGTCCAGGCCGTGAAGGCGGCCGGAGGGGAAGGCCGAGGCGGCGGTCGCCATGGCCGGCGGCCAAGAGCTATCGGCGCTCGCGGCTACGGCGCTAGAAGCCACCAAACTTAATTCAAACGGCATGGGGAGGTAGAGGGGAGCATGGGGGTCTCATAGCAGGGAAAATTAGGGTCGGAGACGGCTCAGGGAAGACGGGCGACGCGGACGGCGGACGGCGGTCCTCGGAGCTTCTCCGTGTGGCGGTTGCGGCCTCCGAGGCGTGAGCGAGGGCGAAAACTGGAGCGGGGAGCGAGAGAGGGACGAGCGGGGGGCTCAGCTTCGCTTAAAAAGAGGCCGGAGCGCGGGGAGGGGGGCGCTCCCATGACGCACGTGGAGCGGGCGCAGTTGCGGCTTGACCAGGAGCTACGGTTGCGGGAGGAAGGGGCGGCACTGACGTGTGGGCCCGGGTGTCAGCGGCTAGGCATGGCGGTTGCTGAGGTGAGTAGCGCGGCTGTGGATGGGCTGGCGCGGAGCTGGGCCGGCGGTTGCTGGGCCGACGCGAGGCGCCAGGGGGAGGCCGAGCCGGGCTGGCGCGGTGGGGAGAAAAGGTCAGCGGGCCGAAATGAAGAAGGAAGGGAAAAAATGAAGAAGCCTTTTTCATTTTATTTTAAGAGTTTTTCAAAAGTATTTTCAAATGGATTTTGAATTCTTTTGAGTTTAAAACAAAAACCACTCAACATATGAATTACAATGCTCCAGCATGAGTGCATCAACATGTTGCAAACCTTATATTTGATTTTATTTTCACAAAAATTATTTCTTTCCTATATTTCAATGTTCACATAGTAACATAATTAAATCAAATCCACTTATTTTAAAAAGGCTGAAAATTTGAGTGTTACAATTCTACCCCCCTTAAGATGAATCTCGTCCTCGAGATTCGGGTGATTGCTTACTCAAACAGTTGGGGATAAGTCTTTCTTAGATCCTCTTCTCTTTCCCAAGTAGCTTCATTCTCTGTATACCGATTCCACTGCACCTTGCACATCTTTATAGTTCGGCTTCTTGTAACTCTTTCGGCAGTTTCCAAGATCTTTATCGGATACTCTTCATAAGAAAGATCTTCCTTGACAGTGAGTTCTTCCAAAGGAATTTGCTCTTCTGGTACCCTCAAACACTTTTTCAATTGGGAAACATGGAACACGTCGTGCACACCTAACAAACTCTCAGGCAGTTCCAACTGATAAGCTACTTCTCCATGTCTCTCTAGAATCTTAAAAGGTCCTATATACCTTGGTGCTAACTTTCCCTTCATATTGAATCTTTTCACACTTCTCATTGGTGACACCTTCAAGTACACATAATCACCAATTTCGAAAGTCAGCTCTTTTCTGCGAGTATCAGCGTAACTTTTCTGTCGGGACTGAGCCACTCTCAAATTGTCTCTAATCATTCTCACTTGTTCTTCCGCGTCTCTAAGGACATCGGGTCCAAACACTTGAGTTTCTCTAGTCTGATTCTAGAACAAATGCGTTCTACATTTACGTCCATACAACACCTCGAAAGGTGCCATCTGGAGACTCTTCTAATAATTGTTGTTGTACGAGAACTCTGCGTATGGCAGACTCTTATCCCAACTATCACCATACTATAGTGCACAAGCTCTCAACATATCTTCCAAAATTTGGTTGATCCTTTCAGTCTGTCCATCAGTTTGCGGGTGGTAAGCAGAACTGAAATTCAACTTTGTCCCCAAAGATCTATGTACTTTATGCCAGAATTGCGATGTAAACTGAGTGCCTCTATCTGACACAATTTTCTTGGGAACACCATGTAAGCACACTATTCTTTCCATGTATAACTCTGCTAGTCTTGCACCTGTATAGATAGTCTTGACTGGTAAAAAGTGGGCAACCTTGGTGAGTCGATCCACTATTACCCATATTGAATCATAACCTCTTTGAGTGCGGGGCAAACCCACGATAAAATCCATACCTACTTCTTCCCATTTCCATTCAGGAATCTTTATTGGTTGTAGCAACCCTACAGGTCTTTGATGCTCAGCTTTCACTCTATGACAAGTGTCACACAAAGCCACATACTCTGCCACATCTCTCTTCAATCCATACCACCAATACTTCTCCTTGAGATCCAAATACACCTTGGTGCTTCCGGGATGTATAGAATAAGCAGACTCATGGGCCTCTTGCAGAATTGCATCACGGATAGCCTTCACTTCAGGTACACATATCCTTTTTCTGAACCAAAGAGTGCCATTCCCATCCATTCTGAATCCTTGTGCCTTTCCAAGCACTACATTCTCTGCTATCTCCTTAAGTTTTTCATTCTCCAATTGACCCTTGTGTATCTCTTGTTCCAATGTAGGCTCTATCACCAATTCCATTACATTAGTGACAAGGCTCAAGTTGAGATGCTCCATTTTAGCACACAACTCTGCTGACATAGATGTCATCTGAAGTCCATTGGCATAACTCTTTCTGCTAAGTGCATCAGCTACGACGTTTGCTTTTCCCGGGTGATAATGCACTTCCAAATCATAGTCTTTGATCAATTCTAACCAACGACGTTATCTCAGATTTAGATCTGATTGGGTAAAGATATACTTCAAACTCTTATGATCGGTATAGATATCACTCTTATGTCCAATTAGATAATATCTCTAGATCTTCAAAGCATGAACCATAGCTGCTAATTCCAAGTCATGAGTAGGGTAATTCAACTCATGCTTCCTTAGTTGTCTAGATGCATATGCCACCACTCTTTCTTCTTGCATAAGCACACATCCAAGGCCCAAACGGGATGCATCACAATATATAGAGAAGTTCTTGCTTAAATCGGGCAGAATTAATACTGGAGCTGTAGTCAATCTCTTCTTTAGCTCATCAAAGTTTGCCTGGCATTTATCCGACCATACATACTTAGCATTCTTTTCCAACAGAGCTGTCATAGGCTTGGCTAGCTTGGAAAACCTTCAATGAACCTCCTATAGTATCCAGCCAATCTCAAGAAGCTACGAATCTCACTTACAGTGGTTGGTGATTTCCAATTCAACACATCTTGTACTTTGCCTGGATCCACTACTATTCCACCATTGGAGACAACATGACCCAGAAAAGAGACTTCCTTCAACCAAAACTCACACTTGCTCCACTTAGCGTACAACTTATGTTCTCTAAGCTTTTGTAAGACTAACCTTATATGCTCAGCATGTGCTTCTTCAGTCTTAGAGAATATTAGTATGTCATCTATGAATACCACCACAAATTTATCCAGAAACTCCATGAACACCTTATTCATCAGATACATGAAGTATGCAGGTGCATTAGTTAATCCAAAAGACATAACGGTGTACTCATATAATCCATACCGTGTAGTGAATGTTGTCTTGGGTATGTCCGAGTTTTGAATCTTAAGCTGATGATAATCAGAGCGGAGATCAATCTTAGAGAACACATGGGCTCCTCTCAACTGATCAAACAAATCATCAATCCTAGGCAAAGGGTATTTATTCTTGATTGTAACCTCATTAAGTGAACGGTAATCCGCACACATCCATTGACTACCATCCTTCTTATCCACAAAGATCATAGGTGCCCCCCATGGGGAAGAACTGGGGCGTATGAAACCTTTTTCTTGCAACTCTTTTAGTTATTTCTTAAGCTCTTCTAATTCATTAACCCCATTCTATATGGACGTTTAGCTATTGGTGTAGTTCTAGGTAATAATTCAATAATGAATTCAATGTCTCGGTCAGGTGGCATACCTAGCAAGTCATTGGGGAAGACATCCGGTTAACTCCTCCATGACACGATCTTGTTTATTGACTTCACCATCTAGCTGGTTCACTATGGCTGTAGGCTGAGCTTGCACTACCACTTCTACATAGATTCTATCTCCATTCAGTGATGTCACAACCACAGATTTCTCCTGACACTGAATCACTGCTCGGTGTTGTTTCATCCAATCCATTCCTAGAATAAGATCAATTCCCGCTGTTCTCAACACAATTGGTTTCACTTTGAAGTCTACCCCCCTTAAGGAAATGCTAGTTGAGGGACTCCAATACGAAGCGGGCATACTACCTCCCGGTGAATTTACTAGTATGGGGTTTTTCATGGCACACAAAGGTATGCTATGCATTCTAACAAAAGCTTGGGAAATAAAAGAATGCGAAGCACCAGAATCAAAAGTACTATAGCAGAGATAGAGTTGACGCTAAACATACCCAACATGACCTCGGGCGTCTCTTGAGCTGCATTAGATGACACATAGTTCACCTTCGCGGTGTGAGGTGGTCGGGCGTTGAACTTCTGATTGCTAGTCTGGTTCTGAGGTGCTTGTTGGTTCTGCTTCTTAGGACACTAATGAGCATAGTGACCTACTTCTCTACAGCGGTAGCAGGCATTGGGGTTATTGGGTGCACCACTCTTCACAGGAGCATTGTTGGATGGTCCCTGGTGTGTTGCCGGATTGCCAGTCTGTTGCAGGGGACGTTGATTACCATATTGTTGCTGGTACTGAGGGCGTTGCTGGAACTGATTCCATTGAGGATACTGACCATGGTTTCCCTGGTTAGATGGTCCTTGATTCCTTTGTTGGAAACCCTGCTGGGGATAGGCACGCGGGCAGGTGTTACTTCCAGAAGCTTGCCCTTGAAGCCTCCTCTTCTTGGCTTCCATCTCTTTGCGCTTATCGTCAATCATAATAGCGCGGTTCACTAATGACTGAAAGTTGGGGTAGGTGTTGGACATCAGTTGAAGCTGCAGTCCATCATAGAGTCCCTTGAGGAAATGGCATTGCTTATCCTTGTCCTCAGCCATATCATTTGGAGCATAGCGTGATAGTTGAGCAAACTTGTCCCGATACTCCGCCACAGTCATGGATCCTTATTTGAGAGACCTGAATTCCTCCTGCTTCAATTCCACGAGTCCATCAAGGATATGATAAGACCGGAAATTGTCCTTGAATTCCTACCAGGTGATAGCATGAGCATTGTTGGGACGTCCATACTAGAAAGAATCCCACCAATCCTGAACTGCTCCCTGGAGTTTACCAGAAGCATACAACACCTTCTCAAGATCGTTGCATTGTGCTATGTTAAGTTGCTTCTCTACAGCACACAACCAATCATCTGCCTCCATAGGGTCTGAGGCATGAGTGAACACCGGTGGACGACCCTTCATAAACTCTCCATGCTTATCTCTGACCTAAACAGGCAGTGGTCCTCTTGCAGGTTCATTGTCCAAGCGCTGCATCATAGCTTGCATCAACTGCGCTTGCATTCCCAATATTTGTTCCATGGTCACAGGTGGCGGTGGTGGTGGATTTATGAGAGCATCACATCCATGACCATGGCCTCTGCCTCTTTCTCCTCTTATGGCCATCTGTTTTCCAACAAATGCATAAAATTTAGAGATTTTCCAAATTATAGATAGCTTACAAAAGATAAGAAACAATGCTGAGAATTTTCTGGATAAGATTCAAATTCAGCAGTTCAGTAAAACTGTTATAACTCGAGTTTCAGAGATCCAACAGAGGTGTACCAAGAATTGTTAGAAAGATTAGGAGATCAGCTACAACTTTTATGTAGATCACTTTTACAGATTCTGACACACACATGGTCAAAAGTAGAGCTAAACTGAATTTGTTCTGGGTTCCAGACTGCGCAGGAACAATAACTTGTGACAGCTAGATCTCACAAACCTGAATAGATATTGATGTGATTCCAGAGACATTTGAAAGATGCAGAAGTCTAGTTATCTCCACAAGAATTTCAGAATTTTTGATAGCCCAGATTTCAAGATATCAGATAAAGAACACAGGCTGCTCTAGAAATCAGCACAGCAGAGATAAGATAAAACAAAACATCTGCATTAAGATTTCATCTAAACTTAAGGTTTCAATCTAAGGAAGTTGTGGACATGCCCACAAACTTCCAGCAATCAAAGAAATACCAAATCAACCAAGTTCACAAATTAAAACATCTAATCATCCAAGTTCACAAGACCAAACAAGACTAAATCTGAAACACGAACTAACGACGTTGTACTCCTAATCAAGGCACCTAACACCTATGGAGCGGTGTCAATCATGGTGAAGGACCGGCGCTTCTTCTTGTAGATTGATGGCTGCCCAAGTTGAGCTCGAAGTTCATCCACTTGCTTCTGGAGGTGTCTTTCAGCCCTCTGAGATGCACGCAGTTCTCCCTTGACCTCTTCGTCCACCCCCTGCATGGCATGGACATGCTGCACTATCGCTTCTAGAGTTGGGTCACTCTCTGGTGGAGCCAAGACCTGCCAAACACCCTCATGATCATTGCGAGGAAGGAACCTGAAGCGATCCTCCCTCATGGCCTCAAAGCGACGACCATGGTAGTAGATGTAGGCGTCCTGCGCTGCATCTTCCATGCCATCCAAGGCATGGACCCTCCTGGCAGTGGCACGGTGGACAGTCTCCACCTCATGTCCATTCTTGATGTCGTTCCAGGCGGTAACCACCAGCTCTACCTTCCAGAAGGTAGCCTCCAATGGATGCTGGTACTCTGCACAATGGTAGCTGATGGAGGCGTGCAGGTCGGGGTAGTAGTCATCCAGCACGTGAGTGAGGAGGGTGTGGTAGTAGGTCATCTCTAGGGCTGGCTTGAAGTAGTACTTGCACTTCTAGCCTATCTCCTCATCCACCATAGGGACAGCTGGGGATGGTGCTGGTGTAGGTGAAGTAGGCGTCGACTCCTCAGGTGTAGCTACGACAGGATAGACTGGTGCGATAGCTAGAGTAGGAGCAGGTGCAGGTGTCGGGGTAGCCATCTCCTCATCGTCAGAGATGATCACAATTTCCTTCTCCGCCTGTGGAGCTCGTGGGGTGAACAGGGCACGATAGCCAGCAGTGCTGAGTCGGGCAGTCTTCGGGTTATGAGACATCTATAGATTTAAAGTGAGATCGAATTAGAATCAATAATTTTATATAATAGATTAAGGTATGAAAAGCATAAATGTTTTAATAAAATAACAAGAATAAGACAGTAAGCAAGAAACCAGAGGAGCAAAGATGCTAAAACAACCGTTTTCTAACTAGGCTTGCGTCCTACAGTCAACACGGCTCTGATACCAATTTGTCACACCCAATTTTAAGGATAAAATTGAATGCACAAAACTCGTGTGTGCCCAGGGATCAATCCCACACACAAGCTGATAAATTACATAAAGTATCATCACGGTGTCCTTACATCAGATCAATAATATAACTTAGTCTTACATCACACAGCGGAAAATAAAAAGATAACTCTCTCGTGGGGCTTCATCATAGGGAAGGTCAACTGGTTGACCACAAGCCTAAAAATCCTTAGGAAATTCCTCATACCCGTTGTCATCTGTTACCCATCCAGGATTTTTATCCAAATAAAGAAAATAAACAAGCGTAAGTACATCCCGTACTTAACAAGTTAACATGGGGTTATGAAGCTCAAAAAGATTGACATTGGTTTACTGCAGTTAGCATTTTTAGTAAGACAAGCTTTTATTATCAGGTATTATCAAATTATGCTTAAGCTCCCATTTAATCCCATAAGAACATATATCAGGGTCAAGTGTATCATATATCATCATAGAACATCTTAAATGATCATCAACAAGTAACCAGTTATTCTGTGAGTTTTCTGGGCCGCTCGTGACCGTGAGCACGGCTGTTATAACAGTTTGTAACCCTCTGTAGAGGTGGTGCACATTCACCGTGAATCGTGATTCCCATATGCCCAGGTTAATTACTCCCATGTCACTGCCAAAGTGAGTGGGCAGGGTACACTATGAAGCCATTTCATAGGTTTCCCTAACAAGTTAGGGCCGCTAGGTTTCCTCGGTAGGCAGATATAGGAACCCCCCTTTCCTATGGCACATATCCATCATGGCTATACACATAGGAATAGAGGCAGCCCTATACCCAACGTGGCAAGCCCCATTTGCGCCAAAAAGGTAACCTCTAACTAGCTAGAAAAGGTCCTATTACTGAGCTAAAGTCAGAGCCATATGACTCTCTCGGTTGCACTGTCAGTCCCAGCTTTTGCCGATAGATAAGTCCTTATGGAGGGTCGGGAGCAACATGATCAAAAGTCATTTGCACCTTCGCCCTATGGGTCAGTTGTTATAAATCATGTTATACTTTTAGTTCCATAGAACCATTCACCATCATATAGATCATGTTCAGTTAGAGCACTAGCAATCTACCCATATGCAATTAACCCATAGGAGACAAGGAACAGGATAATCAATCACTAGGATGTCCTTACGGGTATCAAAATTAGACACATGCAAATGAATAATTAATAATGGTGAATAGGCATCAAGGTGAATCCCATGCTATACTTGCCTTAGTTCACAAACTCTTGCTGGTCCTGCTGGTCGTCGAAGAATTCTTGGTCTCCAACGTTCTCCTCACCGTCTGAACGCGACCAACACGACAACATACAACATTCCAAAGGCATTCATGCAAAGCAAACATTCCTATAATTAGAACAGTACACCAACAGTATAGAAAACAAGATAAAATATTTATGAAAATAATCTACGTCTCGCTACGATCACGTCAACGTGAAGTTCACGAAAAACAGAGCTAAAATATGAAAGTTATGATTTAAACGGGATTTCCTATAGCAATATATTTAATTAAATCTATCCATGAAATTTAAAAGTTCCAAACTTGACTAACAGTGGTTCTAACAAGTAGATTATGAAATTACAAAGCTAACGCAATTTGAACGGATCAATTCAGAGCTAAAACGATGATTTTATAAACAAAACAGTTCAAATGGCATTTATGTAAATACTGAAAATGTACTTTGAACTAAAACAGTTAACTTTACGCTTTCAAAACAAGAATGCGTACTCGGGGAAATACGCTAAGGATGGCGGGTTTTATTTGGCCGAACTCGAGAGGCTCTTTAGCATAATCACCCGTGAAGGGGTATCATCCATCCAGGGCCTTTGATCACGCGATGGACGGCTAGGGTTAAATCAGGGGAGAGAGAACAAGGGGGGGGGCTGGCCGAAATAGTGTTCCCAGCGGCCAAGCGCCATGGCCGACGGTGAGGACTCGTCGGCGAGCACGCTTCGGGGGCCACGGTCCACGATTCGATGAACTGAGAGCACCAGGAGATGGAGGGGGTTCTCGCGAACACGTCTAGGCCGAGAAGGCGGCCGGAGGGGAAGGCCGAGGCGGTGGTCGCCATGGCCGGCGGCCAAGAGCTATCGGCGCTCGTGGCTATGGCGCTAGAAGCCACCAAACTCAATTCAAACGGCATGGGGAGGTAGAGGGGTGCATGGGGTCTCACAGCGGGAAAATCGGGGTCGGAGACAGCTCGAGGAAGACGGGCGACGCGGACGGCGGACGGCGGTCCTCGGAGCTTCTCCGTGCGGCGGTTGCGGCCTCTGAGGTGTGAGCGAGGGCAAAAACTAGAGCGGGGAGCAAGAGAGGGACACGCGGGGGGCTCGGCTTCACTTAAAAAGAGGCCGAGGCACGGGGAGGGGGGCACTCCCACGACGCGCGTGGAGCGGGCGCGGTTGCGCTACGGCTTGACCGGGAGCTACGGTTGTGGGAGGAAGGGGGCGGCACTGACATGCGGGCCCGGGCATCAGCGGCTGGGCACGGCGGTTGCTGAGGCGAGCAGCGCGGCTGCGGTTGGGCTGGTGCGGAGCTGGGCCGGCGGTTGCTGGGCCGGCGCGGGGCGCCAGGGGGAGGCCGAGCCGAGCTGGCGCGGTGGGGAGAAAAGGTCAGCGGGCCGAAATGAAGAAGGAAGGGAAAAAATGAAGAAGCCTTTTTCATTTTATTTTTAGAGTTTTTCAAAAGTATTTTTAAATGGATTTTGAATTCTTTTGAGTTTAAAACAAAAACCACTCAACATATGAATTACAATGCTCTAGCATGAGTGCATCAACATGTTGCAAACCTTATATTTGATTTTATTTTCACAAAAAATATTTCTTTCCTATATTTCAATGTTCACATAGTAACATAATTAAATCAAATCCACTTATTTTAAAAAGGCTGAAAATTTGAGAGTTACATGGGTTAAGCAATTCAACACTTTTGGCCAAATATCTTCAAATGCTACATTCATGCTTAATCTTCTAATCTTATCACCCATGATATAAATGAACAAAGCACATAACATCAACTTCATCTTGTTTGATGTGCCTAAGGATAGAGAGAAATAAATAAAGTTTTGGTTTTGTTAGTGTTTTCCCACCAACAGAGCCCCTGCACTTGATCTCTACCTTGTCTTTATGAGTAGGACACATTTCAAGCAAAGTGTGGAAAAAGTCAATTCCCCCGATTTCTACAAGTGAAAGTTCTAAACCTGTCAAACCAAAATCAAAACTCAAAACCAAGACGGATTTGGCAGAAGAAGGTGGCATCACCATTAGAGGCACCACCTCGAGAATCCTCATCTTCAGAGCAAACCGAGGTACTTGATCAATGAACTTCACAAGGAGAAGTCTGGTTCAAAGAACTTACAACACTGACCCTCATCGAAAGAGCTAGTTTGGGCGAGAAGTACTCCCATGTATCTAGGTAAGTATTCTTTACCTTTTTGTTTTAATTTTAGTTTCTAAAAATGATGAATGAAAAAGAAAATAAAAATTTATCTTTGCGTTAGTCATTTATAGTAATAATATGTGATCTAAAAATGGAAACAAAATAAAAAGGTGTGTCTAGTTTGCTTTAATTTGTTTTTAAGAGCTGGATAAAATAAAGAGGACTCAAAATAATCTCTTAAATGGAAATGATAAATAGTTGCTCTATTGTAATTTCTTTCAAGTACCTAGTTTTCAACCTTGAATCCTCCCTAGTTTTGGATAAAATTGTTTTGACATAAGGATTTACTCTGAACTCGAAACTCATGGGAAGCATATGCTTGATCTAAGTCTAGGTAATTGATGGATATGATATGAGAAGGTCTAAGATGTTGTTTATCTTATTCCAAGTGACATTAAAGTTCTAGAGATTTCTCTTTTGAAAAACACAAAAATGCTACATGATAAGTTCCTATATGGCAAAGCTTGAATTCCCACCAGAGCCATACATGTTATTTAGGCTAGGAAAACTTCCACTTATATGTTGCTTGTAATTGCATTGAGGTTTGTCAAGCTTTGTTTACCCTTATGAGAGGTTTGTCATGCTCTTAAAATCAAGATCACATACACACCACCCACAAATGCACTACTCCTACACTGGGGGTAGACACAAAAACATGCCTTCCATCTAGATCCACCCAAAAATATTTTACTCTTACACTAGGAGTGAACACAAAAACTTGCTTGATAGGTTTTTCATCCATTAAATAAATGCTCCAAGTTCTTATTGCTATCTCTCAAAAGTTTTGTTGCAGAAAAGAGGCATGAGCTATATAAAAGTTATTCATAAAAAAGAGAGAAGAAGAAAAGAAAAAAAGAGTTGAGAAAAAATGGACAAGTGTCTAAGATATCTAAAACAATGGGTACTTAAATGCCCGCCTAAAAAAAAGAAGATGAATAAGATAGCCCCTATTCTCTAGCAAATGTTTCCAAGTTTCAAAAGAAAGATAAGTTTTCAAGGAGCAAAGTAAATTAGGTTAGCCACCATATGTATCCACCATACATCCACACACATGCATATCTTGATTTGTTTGTATGACTCAGCTCGCTTTGGATCTGTAGTTTGACTTTACAATATATGCATTGCAAGTATGCTCTAGCTTTCTCCCTATCTATGAACTCCATATAAGCCTTAGTGGTAGCAAGAGAAAAGGCATAAACATCAGTATTGCCTTGGTAAGGATCCACAAATGCCACATATATTGAGAGACTTGAGAGTGTCATACAATGGAAGCTCTAAGTTTTATTTTGAAAATTATTAAAAACTCCAGAATAATGGTGGAACAAAGAACTTGAGACATAGTGCTTGACTTGATTATTCTGTCTTTCAATTGCTCAAGACCCAAGAAGCCCCATGGTTGAAGGTGATATGGGTAAGTTTAAAAGTCAGATCAGTTTATTCTAATACGGAGGAGAATTCTTTTTTGAACGCATGTGTATTTTTGAGGAGTGAAAACATCGATGCAACTCCTAATCCATTTGCTGAGTTTAGCTTTGCTCAGGGACTAGCAAAGGGTAAGCCTGGGGGATCTTGTTGACGGTCACTAACATCAATTATAAACCATCAACATAACCTGCATATATACTTAATTCCATCACCAAACATAGGTATAGGGGTTTAAACTTACAAATTCCACGAGTTTTGGTGAATATGTGTTTTCTACAAGGTTTATCCAAGAAACCGTTGTTGATGGTAGTTAACAACCATTATAAACTATCAATAAAACATGTATAAGGGCACAATTGTGATCACCAACAAAGGTCTAGGGGTTTAAACTAACAAATTCCATGAGTTTTGGTGAATCTGTATTTTCTGTAGGGTTTATCCAGAAAACCATCAAAGCGGACCTACATGTCAGAATTAATCGTGCTTATCCACATAAAACAGGCACCAAAAGGTTCCAGATGACTCTAGAGGATACCACACCAAAGCGGGGGCCAAGGGGCTACCATGTGGGGCTAGCCTGCCCCACCTACAGGCCACCTGGCCCCTAGAGCCACCCGTCAGCCTCCGCCTCGTTATGTCGGTTCTCCACCGCCTCCTAGGTTGCATCTACGTCGTTCTTTAAGTCAGTTTGATCCAAAGGCTCATGATGGATGCTTTGGCCTATATATATCAGCCCCTGCCCCCTCCCTCAGCAGATCCCTAAAACCCTAATTCATATCTTCAGGATTAGAGCCAGCAATCAAGAGAAGATTAGTCATCCATAGGATCTAGTCATATAAATAGAATAGTGAGATAGAGAGTGAGGGAAGAGTTTGGAGGAGGTGTCGGCCTATCAATGCTCTCTCTATGGCTTGTATCTTGGTGGATCCAAGTACTACTTGAGCTTGCTTTCGAGATCTCTCTGGTAATCAACTTCTGATTCAAGTAAGTAATTGTTTATATTGTTCATTAGAATCGCGACTCTCTTTTGAGTGCTTTAATCTATAGACGCTCTAGGTTAAAGTATTAATCATAAGTGTAAGCATGGTGCTTAGACTTGGGTTAATTGTGGAGGCCCCCTGCATTCCGAAAGGTGGTAGATCGCATGTGTGACATAAGTTTTATATAGCTTATACTATATAGCCTCGCTGTTCCTTTGTAGTCCACCTCCCATCTGTAGGCGTACGTAGGACGTGGTTGAGAAGGAAAGCATCCTCTGCTGGTGTCTTTCACTAGTAATGTCCCTAGTTGAATAATAGAAGACATAGCTTACCCAAGTTAGAACTAGAGAACCTTAGTTATCCTCTCTACGCTCTTATTTATCCTAACCTTGTTGCTACCCCTAGTTAAGTTAGACCGTAATTAGTCTCATACGTTTTCCTGTGGATATGATACTTGGAATACCTCCGGGTGAAAGCTACAGCTGTATCCGTGCACTTGTGGATTTATCTGTGTGCGTTAAAATATATCAACAAGCTTTCTGGCGCTGTTGCCGGGGAAACGATTGCTGAGTTAACTTTGAACCTAGCTTAACCTTGTACATTATATCTTTTATTTTCTTTTATTCTTTTTTTCTTTTATCATGAATTCCACTCCTATCCACCTATACGCTGCACCGACGAGCTTGCTTCTAAGACTTCTTTGGTAATCAACTTCTGATTCAAGTAAGCATCTTGTTTATATTGTTCATCAGGATCGCGACTCTTTTGAGTGCTTTATTCTCTTCCTAGGGGAGTAAAGTATTAATTGTAAGTGTAAGCATGGTGCTTAGACTTGGGTTAATCGTGGATGCACCCTATATTCTGGATCGGTGGTAGCTCGTGAGGGTGACTCTTATAGCCTCATTGAATCCTCTGTAGTTCACCTCCCGTTTGTAGGCCAAGTAGGACCCGGTTACGAAGGAAAGCATCCTCTACTGGTGTCTTTTCCTTAGTAATGTCCCCAGTTAAATAGTAGAAGACAAAGCTTACTGAAGTCAGAACTAGAGAACCTTAGTTATCCTCTCTACGCTCCTGTTTATCCTAACCTTGTTACTACCCTTAGTTAAGTTAGACCATAGTTAGTCTCACACGTTTCCCTATGGAAATGATACTTGGAATACTTCTAGGTGAAAGCTACAGCGGTATCCATGTGCTTGCGGATTTATATGTGTGCGTTAATAAATACCAACACTAGTGTTTTTGTGTGGCTGGTTGGGTGGTCACTGCCACCCCTAGGGCAGTGCCACCACCACCTATCCAGTGACCAATGGGAATTTGACCGTTGGGAGGGGCATCGTCGTGTCCGGTGCCCTCGTAGAAGCCAGCAACTTGGCTCCAATGGTTCTATTTCTCTTGGGGGCTATAAATAGCGGTGGAGCTCAGCCTTGGGCTGGTTGCTAAGCACACTAGAACCATGGTGGCTTATGTGGTGGTGCTTGGGAGCTCTCTAACTCACTCATGCTTGGTAGTGTTCATTTGATCGAGTGAGTGAGCGATTCTAGTGCGATTGTATTGTGAGATTGCATCAGGTGGGACTAGGTGATTGTGTTGCAAGCCAATGGCACTTGTTACTCTTGGAGGTTGCCACCTCCTAGATGGCTTGGTGGCTTGTGACTCCGTTGAAGCACGTGAGAAGATTGTGCGGTGCTCCGGAGTAGGATTTGTGAGAGGGATTGTGCTCACCCCATGGGGATCACAAAGAGCAACTCTAGTTGAGCATGTCATTGAGCTACCCTCACTTTTAGGGTAGGTTCTTGCGGTGCCCAACATGTGGGCTTGGCGGGTGATGCCAATTACCCGCCGAACCACCAAATGAGCGGTCGACACAATGGGGACTAGCATGTTGGCAAGCACGTGAACCTTGGGATATAATTACCATATCATCCTTGTCCTCCTATTGGTTTGCATCCCCTTACACAATTTTGTAATTACTTTCATATACATTGTGCTTGTGCAGTTGCTCTTGTAATTAGTTTGCTTATGTAGCTTGCTAGTTACCTTCTAGCTTGTGTAGCTTAGAAGTACCTCCCTCGTATGACTAATTTGGTTTTAGTAACCTTGTTAGTCACATTGCTTAGTTTGTGTATCTAAGTAATTTGGGCTCTATAATTTAGCTTGCGTAGCCTTGTTATTGAGCACTGCTAGTGAGCTTAGGAGCTTTTTGCTTTGCATCGCTAGTTGTGTAGGAGCTCCCCCGGTTGCTTGAAGTACTAGTTGCATAGGTTTGTATGACCTTGCTCTAGAATTGATTAGGTGAGCTCAACCTAGCCCGACACCTTTGTTTCCTAATTAGGATCTTTGTAAGGTGCTTGAGAACTTCGATAGAGGGGTGTAGTCTTGGCTAGACCGATAGTTTTAATTCTACATTTGTTTCGATTAGCCGACACGTTTAATTTAAAAAAAGACTGTTCACCCCCCCCCCCCCCCCTCTAGTCTGCCTTCTCAACCCTACACGTGGTATCAGAATGTGGTCTCTCATTTGTGATCTTCACCGACCCGAGAGGATGGCGGCTTATGGGATAGATGTTGAGTGTCCATACACTTTTGATGGCACACACTTTGCACGGTGGAAAAATTGGATGACATACAATTTTAAGTTTATTTCACCTCAAATGTGGTGGATCATAGATGTGGGCTTTTCTCATTTGTTGAATGAAAAGAATGCAACTCAAGAACAAAAAATGCCTACATCTCGATTGCCAAGCTACTAACATTTTCTATCAATCTATGAAAGATAACATATTTAGGGAGATCATGCACATGAAGACCGCCTATGATATTTTGTTGTACCTCAACTTGATATATGGGAGGGTCTCCAATAATGATGATGATGAGGCACCCAAGGAGGAGGCACATGAGTGTATTGAGCATGGCCACAATTTGGTAATTGTGGAAGATTGCTCCACCTCATGGTCAAGTGATGATGATGAAAGATCTACCACAAGTTCACTTGACAAGGTTGATGATGATGCCTCAAGTGATGTAAATGATGATGCTACCCCATGCACACTTGATGGTGATGATGATTGTTCACACCCGGATGATATTGCTACAACAAGCTCTCCAACACCTCTACATTGCCTCATGTCACAAGGTGACACTAAGGTATCAAGTTGCAATGTAATTGGTCATGATTCATATGATGAGCTTGTTAGTAGACTTGTTAGCATAAACATAGCTTTAGAAAATGAGATGTCTAAAACAAGTAAATTGGAAAATCAAAACTCATTTCTAAAGAACACATGTGAAAAGGGTTGCCCCAACCTTAAGAAGCTCAAGTTGAAGAAAAAAGAAGAGAGGCTCAAGCATGTCAAGTGCTTCAAGTGCCGCACATGGAGTCATCTCACCTCTACGTGCCCAACCAAGCTAGTGGTGAAGCTACAAGTGAAGCCTCAACCAAAGCCATAAGTTGAGCAAGAAGAAACACCCCAAGAGTAAATCAAGATCAACCATGAAGATTGTGGTGACTTGATGATGAAGAAGAAGACAAGAAGGGGTGGAAGAGCAAGGCATCCAATGCAAAATCAAGATGCCAAGATAGTGATAAGAATCGAGAAGAAAAGAAAGTCTATGCTCACATCAAGTGCTTCAAGTGTGAAGATATGGGACACTTTGCCTTGAAGTGTCCTACCAAGCTTGATAAGAAGGATCATGCAACTCATGAGAGGCAAAGCAACGAGAAGCAATACAAGAGCAAGGAAGAGAAGGCTCTAACCAAAAGAAATTGCTACTCATGCTAGGAAAAGAGACACATGGCACATTCATGTCCACAAGGTAACACTCCTAAGCCTATTTCAATTAATGCAAATAGTATGCTTAGGAAGGATGGTGATGGTACCTCTATGGTTGCTATTGCAAAACATCCTGCTATTCATACTAAGGCTATGCCTAAGTATGTTGCTCCTAACTTGAGAGGACCCAAACTAGTTTGGGTACCATTAAAAAGTGGATGATTGTTTGTAGGTACCATCAGCATTGGAGGCTTGGTTCAAATGGTATTCATCTTGTTGATCATATGCTTGAGCCAAGTATTGAAAAGTGATGATCATTATCCCAATGCCATGACAAGTTAGTGAAGTCCAAGTGTTATCAACATACAAGTGCAATATTCAAGTTGTTGTGATTTATTGGATATATTTGGTGGTTTGCAAATGTTTGAGTTGAAGCTTGCTATGGATGATCATGAGCTAACCAAGGTATATTTTCAGTTGATCTCATTCATTTGGGTGTGTATAAGATGTTTGAATTGGATATACTTATGTTGCTTGCTATGAGATGATTGAATGGATTTAATGATTAGTAATCAAATTTGAGTTGGTTTGAATGGATAAGTTCATGAGATGACATTTAGTAAGTGGGTTAAATGGATATATGTATTGTGAAAGTATTCAAACAAGTTGAGTCCAAGTTTGATTATTTGGTGAAATATAGCTCAAGTATTGAAATCTGTCCAAATTGAAAATCTGAGCTAGCTGAGATCATGTCTAAGTTTTAATGATCAAATCTATTTGGATTGGCTTGAAATTTGGTATGCATGCTATAGACTTATATTATTAGTTGCTCTACGAATTTCATGAGAATTGGATAAGAATTGCTTCGGTTTTGGAGTGGATCTTGTCAGCTATAGTGCAGCAGTTTTCAGCATGTAGCAGTGGTGGAAGAAATGAAATCTAGTGGCAATCTAGAAGTCAAATGAAGCTCAAATTTTTACAGATACTAGATTACTTAGTGAAGCACATCTCCACTAAATTTCATGGTAATTTGATATGTACATTGGGAGATATAGATTTTTCTTTGAAGAGTACATAATCTGTCAGAAAAGTGACAATTATTGGATTGATCAAAAGTCACTTTGATTGAAAGGTCCTCAAGTTGTAAACATGTTTATAAGTGGTTGAGGTACCTAAGTTTGGTTTTGGATTGATCTAAAAGCATGACAAGCAAATAGCACAAGGCCATTTGATTATGGAGTGTACTTGGCACATATTTGGTACTCAATTTGAAGATCAAGAACAAAGTCATGATGAAGATAGAGTTTAAGTTCTAGTAACAATTGGAGAACATTTGGTAAAAAGAAAAAAACTTAAACAAGTATAAACAAAAGGACTTAAAGAATAAAGATTCAAAGTTACACATCAAGTTAAGTCCATCACGTGGATCAATCAATCAAATCATTTCAAGTGAGTATCAAGAATGGTTCTTTAGAGAGAGGTCACTTCTCCCTAGTGTAGGGGCTTGCCGCCTTTTGTAGGTAAACCAAGTGTGGTACTTGGAAGGCTAACATGGAAGTGGTGATCTAAGGGACATTGGAGATGCTTAGTTGAAGAATCAAAGGATTGATCTAGAGAGCAAGCAACATCCAAAAAGAGAGCAATTCATGAATACTCTAGTGATATTCTCATGCAAGCATTGATCAACCAAAGAAGCAAGCCAACCACAACAAGATAGTGCACCTGATTATTGGTGGTTCTTATTTTATATGGGTGAAGAATGGATTTCATTGTCGATGATTGGTCTTCACCAAGCTTATCATTGGACTTCATATTGCTATTGCGGAGCTTTATTGGAAACTAATGACTATCATCTACTCTAAGATAGCAAAGGTATCATTACAATGTGCATGATCATATCATCCCTTACTAGTATGCGGTTAGTGCATATAGTACATGCTTATTGGATCATGCATGACAAATGAAATTTTAAAATTCATAGCCTACCACTATTGCTTGAATGATTAGTTAAATCTAGTGGTAGTATATGAGTTTGTTCATGAGCTAGTGAACCCAAGTACTTGATCTAATTTGGATTGCCGACAAGTGACAAGTACAACCTCGATAAGATAACTACTTAATATGTGTGAAGAAGCTTAGAGATGGTTCAAACCGGACTTGGAAACATAGGCAGATCAATTTAGTTTAGGTCAAGAATAGAAGCTCATGATAGTGACAAGAGTACATGAACAAGACATCAATGCAAATGGATATCTAGTTTGTATGTTTCAAGAGGTATCTAGACTCAAATAATCTTTCAACAAGTATTCACAAGTGGTGTCTAGATCGACTTACAAGTGATATCCTACAAATGGTACTCATGAAGATAGCAAATGTTCAAGAAATGGTTTTTATTGACAAATCCAACAAGTGGTTCCATGCCAGTAAATTCTTCCATGTGGCATCACATTTCTACATGTGGTATCAATCATACAAGACGGTGGTTCCACAAGTGATCCTCAACTTTAAGTGATCATCAAGTGAAGAAAGCTCCCTCACATACAAGAGCTCAAGTTTATCTAGTGAATGACCCATGCTATGACATAGGGGGAGGTGCCCCACCAATTGGTATCAAGGTCAAAGATCCTACATGAGTGATCTCAAGGGCTATGGTGGTGTCATTCCAATAGATGGTAGTGTCCATCAAAAATGAAGATTCAAGTGTCAACCATCTACCCCAATGTAATCCTTTGCATCAATGAGAATCACACCTTTTATGGAAATTGGTGACAAAGGGAGAGAAGTTGGAACAAAGATATGTAAATGCATCATGGGGAGAAGTAGAAGTTGGACATAGAAAATGGATAAAGAGGGAACAACATTGAAGAATGGAAAAGGATCAAAATTCTTAGACAAGAGAAGCACACAAGTAGGGAGAGCAAGCTCATAAACTTTGTTGTTTGCATTTGATATGTGCATATTCATGTGCTTGCTTGCATTGCATAAGTTTTTAAATTTGGCATGCATGCTTGTGTGTTGTATGCTAGTTATAGAACTTGAATGATGATATGATAACTAGCATGCATAGGATGGTAGATAGACTTGTGTTTTTAAGCAAAAACTAGAACCTTGCTTATAATGTTGATCTCATGGGGTTTCTAGTGTTTTTGTTGTCTAGCTACTCATGATGCTAAGGATGGTGTTAAAAGTGCAACTCCGATTGGTATCACGCTTCAAAGGTTATTCTATACACCTTAGCATCACTTAGTAGTGGTAACACTCCCACAATTTTATATTTATGCATGTGTGCAAACTTAAAACCAAACCATTTGAGCACATATGTAGGGGGAGTTATCACTACCAAGTCAGGTTTTATGGTGCTTATCCAAATCTTGACATAGAGCTTAAATATTGGATAAGTAGCATAGAATCCAAATCAAGTTAGCAATTTACACTTGTGTGAAGTGCTAGCTTGAAATGAGCTTAATTTCTATATCTTTGTAGAGTTGTCATCAATTACCAAAAAGGGGGATTGAAAGGTCCCTAGTTTGGTTTTGGTAATTGAGTGACAACATAGGTGGACTAATGTGTTTAAATGTGAGATACACAGGTGATTAATCCACAAGTACATGTGCGTGAGCAACATATGCCATGGAGGTGAAATGGCTTGGATTTGTTGCAAGGCTCACACATGTGATGAAGGAACTCATTGCATATGAGACATGACATTGAGTCATGTGACTAAGGTGGAGAAGATCAAGACAAGACTTGGCTTAATGGACCGGTTGTAAGCGTGAAGGGCAAGTTGGAGGCTTTGGAGTGATGGACCACGTGGCGGTGAAGCTTGAGCAAAACTTGGCACCGATGGATGAAGGCAACGGCGAAGAGCAAGTGAAGTCAAGATCGATGAACCAACAAGGTCACATGATGATATGAAGTGGATCATATCATTTGTGTTTGATTGGTGCATGTGTTGCATCAACATCGGAGGAGTTGGAATGGAATGCGCAAGGCAAATGTATAAACTATAGGGCATTTCATTTCACCAGTCATAGGTGTGTAAAGAAGTTTATGACCGGGTTTAGGATAGATGGCCATACTATCAAGAGGGGTAAACTTGTTTGCATATTGGTCATCTAGTTCCACTTGAATGATCTAACTTTGCATAAGTGTTAGGATCGAGTGGCGTGGTAATTTGAGTGACTAACCCTTTAGGAAATGTTTGTGAAAAGCTAACACACATGTACAAGGTGGTGAACACTTGGTGGTGTTGGCACATTTGAAAAGGTGAAGAAAAGAAGGTGAAACCGGGCTTGGGGTGCTGCCCTGAGGGCACCGCCATGCCCTGTCTGGTCCACCGCCACCGCTATGGAGGTGACCAACTAAGCCAGGCCGAGGGGGAGGTGATGGGTTGGCATAGCCACTATATCCGGTGGCACCACCATCCCTAGGGCGGTGCCCACCTAGCCCCGGCCAAGAAGAGGCAGAGAGAGGGGTGGCATCGGCGCGTCTAGTGTTCACCACCTCAATGAGGGTGGTGCACTGCCTAGGCACTGCCGCTGGTAGGGCGGTGCCACCGCTGTTTTTCATCCAAGAGCAATGCAAGCAAAGGAGGGAACCGCCATGGTCACCACCATGGGTATGGCGGTGCACCGCCCTAATTTTCCAGAGGCTGGTGTTTTCGGGTGGCTGGGTGGGTGGTCACCGCCACCCCTAGGGCGGTGTCACCGCCACCCTGTCCTATGACCAATGGCTAGTTTCTAGCTATTGGAATTTGATCGTTGGGAGGGGCACCGCCGTGTCCGGTGCTAGGCCCCGCCATGTTCGGTGCCCTCACAGAAACCAGCAACTTTGCTCCAACGGCTCTATTTGACTTGGGGGCTATAAATAGATGTGGAGCTCGGCCTTGGGCTAGTTGCTGAGCACACTAGAGCCTTGGTGGCTTATGTGGTGGTGCTTGGGAGCTCTCTAACTCACTCATGCTTGGTAGTGTTCATCCGATCGAGTGAGTGAGCGATTCTAGTGTGATTGTATTGTAAGATTGCGTCTAGTGGCACTAGGTGATCGTGTTGCAAGCCGGTGGTGCTTGTTACTCTTAGAGGTTGCCATCTCCTAGATGGCTTGGTGGCTTGTGACTTTGTTGAAGCACGTGAGAAGATTGTGTGGTGCTCTGGAGGAGGATTTGTGAGGGGGATTGTGCTCACCCTGTTGGGATCGCGAAGAGTGTAACACTCGATTTTAAGAACAAAACCAGATACGCACCATATGTGAGCCTAGGAAGTCAAATCTCACATATAGCTACAAATAAGGGTAATATCAAAAGATAATGCTCAATATATAATGTACTTAGTATAAAGGATATAACCTTAGACAGCAAACAGTAGAAAGACAACTCCGATCTTCGGGTGAAGACTCCAATCCATAGGGACAACTGACTGGTTGATCACAAGCCTAATTCTTCCAAACTCTAGCAATCTGGTACCCATCCAAGATTTTTTCCAAATATGTGAAAAATAAAGCAAGCGTAAGTACATGTCGTACTCAACAAATATAACATGGGGTTCATGAGGCTCAAAAGGCTGACACTGGTTTAACTGTGATTAGCTTTTAATTATCACAATTTTAGCATAGCAGTAGCAACAAATTTATCACAAGCCCATATAAACACATGATCAGGTATACATGAATAATGAATAGCATAAATAATTAACCATTAATGAGCATCTTTATCATCAGTGTTCATCATCTATTTTATAAGGGTTCCAAGGCCGCTCGTGACCATGAGCATGGCTGATATACCAGTTTTACACTCTGCAGAGGTTGTACACTTTCACTATAAGTCGTGATTTACCCTTTCGACCGAGGTAGCTAATCTCTTGACCCATTTCCAAGGAAGGTCGGTAGGGTTCACTATGAAGCCTTTCAAAGGTTCGTCTAACAAGTTAGGGCCATTAGATTCACTCGGCAAACAGATGTAGAGCCCCCCTTCCCAATGGCACAATGACGAGTAGCCTATACACAAGGGGATAGAGGCCACACTATACCCAATTCGTTAAGTCATTCTTATGCCAATAAAGGTAACCACTAATAAGCTAGAAAAGGTCCTCATACTAAGCTAAAGCTAGAGCCATGTAGCCCTCATAGTTGTACTATAATTCTCAGATGTTCGCTTATAGATAAGTCCTTAGGAAGAGGAATCTAGAGCACCATAAAATAGCACAATGCTCTAGCCACCTTGATTCCATATTGCTAAAAAGCATCTTTTAATGTTTATTGCATATTTCATTAGTCAAGTTACAAGATCATGGTTGTAGTTGAGCACTAGCATCATACTGCTCAATGCAATAACCCATAGGAATCAAGGAATCTAGGATATCAAATAGCTAGGAAAATTACTTCGGCTGCCAAGGTAGACACATGCATATGATTAAAATGATATTAAGGTGAATATGACGACAAGGATGATCCCAAGCTATACCTGCCTTAAAACTCAGATCCTTCTTCTACTAAATTGTAGCCTCCAAAAGACTCCTTCTGGATCACCAACTTCTTCTATTTCATCAACGTACTTCTCACCGACTGGACATGATCATAAAGCACCACACAAGCATCCATGCAATCATACACGAAGCAAACAATAGATCTAAATTAGAATAGTACACCAAACATAAAATCAAGATGAAAACTTTGTAAAATGAATCTACGTCTCGCTACGAACACACGGATGTGAAAAGCACTCTAATTGGAGCTATAACGAAGGAGTTATGAATTAAACAAGATTTTCTTTAATAAAATAATAGATCACTACCAGAGATGGCTTCTTTGCCGAGTGTCCCAAACTTTGCCGAGGGCTTTTTATCGGGCGCTCGGCAAAGAGGCTATTTGTCGAGTGCCAGAGAGAAAGCACTCGGCAAACAATAACACTCGGCAAAGACCAGGTTTGCCGAGTGTCGGGCACTCGGCAAAATAGAACACTCAGCAAAGGGCCGCCGCCGCTAACGGCCTGCAGCCACCGTTAACCCTTTGCCGAGTGTCTTATCCTGACACTCGGCAAAGCGATGATTTGCCGAGTGCAATTTTTTTGACGCTCGGCAAACTATATTTTTTTTCACTTTTGACCTCCAAACTTTTTCTGCAGTCCTCATACAATACCTGGTACTCCATGTTCCAATGTGGCACATTTCTCGGAGTTTTTCTATATTTCTTTAATTTATTTCATTTAATTGAATTTTCTTGGATAATTCAAATTATAATTGCTAGTCATTCGAATAATGAAAAAATGAATGGAAAAATGATATTCATGTTATTTAGTATAATGTGAAACTTCTTCGGAGATTCTTCAGTTTGAAAGCATCGTACGTGACAACTTACACGAAACCTTCTCAAATTTTTATCACAGCCTCCACAGATGATATCATGACATCTTGACAAGTTTCACGATTTTCAGACTTCGTTTGCTTTTTATAGAATTTAAAAACAACTGGACTGCAAGTTCGTGGTCATGTTTCGTGAATAAGATGTTCGAAATTGGTGGTATGTTCCTGGATACGGCCTCACATTATACTAAATAACATGAATATCATTTTTCTATTCATTTTTTCATTATTCGAATGACTAGCAGTTATGATTTGAATTATCCAAGAAAATTCAATTAAATGAAATAAATTAAAGAAATATAGAAAAAGTCTGAGAAATCTGCCACATTGGAACATGGAGTACCAGGTATTGTATGACGACTGCAGAAAAAGTTTGGAGGTCAAAAGTGAAAAACAATATGGTTTGTCGAGTGTCTGAGTTTGGCACTCAGCAAAGAGGTGGGTTGTCGAGTGCCAGGACGGCTAGCACTCGATAAAGAATTTAAAAAAAATTAAAAATACCCCTCTTTGCCAAGTGCCAGGCCGGGTGGCACTTGGCAAAGAATTTAAAAAAATTAAAAAATACTTTGCCGAGTGCCATATCGGGGGCACTCGGCAAAGGGGGATTTAACCCCGGTGGCCCAGCCGGCCCACACACACCACACGCACGCTGACCGCACCAGCGCCGCTGTCGCCTGCGCCCGCACCGTCGCCCTCGCCCCCGCTCGCGCCCGCGCCGCCGGAGGAGGAGAAAGAGAGGAGGAGAGGAGGAAGGAGGAAGAGGAGGAGGAGGAGGAAGGAGGAAGGAGGAAGGAGGAGGAGGAGGAGGAGGTGCCCCGGCCGCCGTTGCCACGTCCCTAGCGCTTCCCCAGCCATCGCCTTGTCCACCGGTGCCCTGGCCCCTTTACCACTGCCGCCCTACGGCGCCCACTAGGTATGTCCTACCGTTGTCATTGTCATAGTATTACTAGTAGTTGCGGTAGTAGTAGTGGTAGAGTAGCAGTGGTGGTAGTCGTAGGAGTGGTAGGAGTGGTTGTGACATTGTTATATATATGTGGTTGGATATAATCTTGTGCATGTCGGCCATCGTAACATTCATATATATGTGCATGTCGGCCATCGTGTTGTTGGTTTTCTTGCAGGTTTTGGAAACCTCACCATGCAGGGGAGGTGCTGCCGAAATTTTGTATTGACAGTTTTATGTTTCCTTTTTTTGCAGAGAAGAGCCCGTCGAAGCGGAGCCGGAGTACCTCGGCGACCTCGATCGCCTTCCTTGCCGCTGCGGGTCTGCCTGCACCGCGTCGCCTCGCCACTGCATCGACCCACCATGGCCCCGCTAGCTTGACTCCACTGCCACCCTAGGTATAACCCCTCTTTCCATATCATGGTTGTAGATCATGTAACCCAGTTAGGCGTCTCCCGTTCGAAAGAGATACGGTTGGAAATATGCAGATATTTCCATATCTAAAACCGTATCTGTTTCGAATTGTCCACGTTTTTTGGACAGCCCGCAAATGCATAGGTGAGGTTAGTTTCCATGGTCTGCTCCGATCTAAGACAGAGTTTTGGCATCATCTCCCTGTTGTTCTCTGGATACACACTCTCCCTGATAGGATGTGTATTTGGAGAACAGTGGGGAGGTGCTGCCGAAATTCTATCTCTGATAGGAGTAGAGCATGGAAACTAACCTCATCTATGGATCCTCGCATGGGATTAGGACCTATCCTCACCTATTAGATAGTAGGAACATCATGTAGATGCAATTGATGTTTATATTACTCGCCACTATAAATGTTAGAGGATGGAGGACCGTGAGTGGATGTACACGGACTACGCAAGTCAGGGTCAGGTCACCAATGAATGGATCGACAAGACTGATACTTTCTTAGAACGGGCATTTGGCGTGGCTGCTAAATGAGCGAGTAAAATTTGTTGTCCCTACAGCAAATATACAAACAGGAAAAGACAAACGAAGAAGGTCATGGGGGAACATCTTTGGAAGAATGGATTTATGGCAGACTATACTCGGTGGGTCTACCATGGTGAAGCCAATCGTATGAGAGAGGTGGTGGTGAGACCACGCGTCGAGGATTATGATGCCGATGCAGGGGTAGCAGACATGTTAAATGACTATCATGAGGCACAGTTCACTGAAGGATGTACGGAGGAGGAGCCAGAGGCAACCGCAAAGGCGTTCTATGACATGTTTGCCATGGCATAGAAACCTCTTCACGGCCAGACAAAGGTTTCTCAACTGGATGCCATTGGACGCATAATGGCATTAAAGTCCCAGTATAGCCTGAGTCGAGACGCCTTTGATGGTATGTTGACAGTTATTGGCAGCCTGCTTTCGAAGGGTCACCTTCTGCCAAAGAGCATGCATGAGTCACAAAAACTCCTTCGTGCACTTAAGATGCCGTATGAGCAGATACATGCTTGCCCGAAGGGGTGCATCCTATTTAGGAAAGAATACGTGGAAGCAAAGTACTGTCCAAAGTGTAAATCATCTAAGTTCCTAGAGGTAGATTCTGGTGATGGCCAGAAGAGGCAGCTTCACATTCCTATGACAATCCTACAGCACCTTCCATTCATACCGAGGATCCAACGGCTATACATGATCGAGGAATCTGCGATATAGATGACATGGCACAAAAATGGCAAACGATACAATCCTGATATGATGGTACATGCATCCAATGGTGAAGCATGGACCCACTTTGATGGCATTCATCATGAGAAAGCTAAAGAGGCTCGTAATGTACGTATTGTGCTGGCAACAGATGGGTTCAATCCTTATGGAATGATGGCTGTCCCATACACATGTTGGCCTATGTTTGTTATCCCCCTCAATCTCCCCCCGGCGTATGCTTTCAATGACAGAATGTATTCTTATCATTCATAATTCATGGACACCCGAGGAATAATATGAGTGTGTTCATGGAGCTTGTGATTGATGAATTGGTCCGTGCTTGGGAGGAAGGGGTATGGACATACGACCGAGCTACAAAGAAAAACTTGAAAATGCATGTTTGGTACCACTACTCCCTGCATGACTTCCTGGCATATGGGATATTCTGCGCTTGGTGTGTTCACGGGAAGTTCCCATGCCCAGTATGCAAGGAAGGTCTGAGTTTCATTTGGTTGCAGAAGGGTGTCAAGTATTCATCATTCGACAAACATCGGCAATTCCTCCCTCTTGACCATGCATTTAGACGAGACATCAAGAACTTTATGAAAGGTGTCGTAGTGACAGACCCTGCACCACCAATAATGACTAGTGCCATGGTTCGTGAACAGATAGATGGTCTCGTGGTCAATCCAGAAGGTGGTTTTGTGGGATATGGTGAGCAACATATGTGGACTCATAAGTCAGGCTTGACTCGGCTCCCCTATTTTGATGACCTTCTCCTTCCACACAACATTGATGTAATGCACACTGAAAAGAATGTCGCCAAGGTACTTTGGGCAATAATCATGGACATTCCTGACAAGTCAAAGGACAACGTTAAGGCTAGAGTGGATCTAGCAACGTTATGCGATAGACCAAACCAACATATGAAGCATCCTAGTCGTGGCAAGACATGGAGAAGGCCTAAGGCCGATTTTGTCTTGAGCAAGCCCCAAAGGAGGGAAGTACTAGAATGGATCCAGACATTAATGTTCCTTGATGGGTATGCAGCTAATCTAAGGAGGGGAGTGAACTTATCTACTATGCGAGTCTTAGGGATGAACAGTCATGACTACCACATATGGATTGAGCGTCTTCTTCCGATGATGGTTTGAGGCTATGTCCCTGAGCATGTCTGGCTAGTGCTGGCAGAGTTGAGCTATTTCTTTCACTAGCTTGGTGCCAAGGAGTTATCTCAGATCGTGATTGCTGACTTGGAAAGAATGGCACATGTGTTGCTCTGTAAGTTGGAGATGATCTTTTCACCCGGCTTCTTCAATCCGATACAGCATTTGATTTTGCACCTCCCGTATGAGGCACGAATGGGGGGCCTATGCAGGGCCGTTAGTGCTATCCAATCGAGAGATGTCTAAAAGTTCTTCGAAAGAAATGTAGAAATAAATGCAAAATCGAGGCTTCCATTGCGGAGGCATACATTTTGGAGGAGGTGGCAAACTTCACAACAACATACTATGGTGACAACCTCCCTAGCGTGCATAATCCACCCCCTCATTACAATGCTAGCGAAAATGAATCGAACCTCAGCCTTTTCTGAGGACAACTCGGAAGCACAAGTGCATCGACCCCTAAGACCATGAATCATGAAGAGTGGCACCATATCATGCTATACGTGTAGACCAACCTTGACAAAGTGGCACCGTACATGTAGTAAGTTCTCAACGAACTTGTTAAATACGTCGTCACTATTCTGCATCCAACCCCCTTGTTTCTCGTTGGTACAGGGAATTTCTTCATGAATTCTGGTGTTAATCAAGGGATCCTACCCCGCAGCAGCTAGATACCCTTCTTAGATAGGGTGCGGGAAATGGAATGCTCGATTTCATTTCTTGGTTTAAATGGAAGGTACCATTCAATTTAGCTCGTACTTAGTTTGACATTCCAAGTTACTCATATGTGCGAATAATATAACGATGTATCCTGCTTGAGCTTGCAGAGCCAGAGGGATGCGTCTATGCATGCCGAGTTGAGACGGGTTGCCGATGGCTTTGCCTATATGGTCAGGTCATTTTCCAGTTATGACGTGAATGGATATCACTTTCGCACAACAAGCTATGAGCAGAGTCGGCCCAATAGAAGAACCACAAGTTCAAGAGTTTTTACGCCCGGCGTTGATGAGGTCGAGTATTATGGAAAAATTGAAGAAATATATGAACTCAAGTTTCATGGTTCCAAACCTTTTAATCCCGTCATATTCAAATGCCATTGGTTTGATCCTAAAGTAACGAGACGAACATATTCTAATCTTGGGCTAGTCGAAATTTGATAGGATTTTGTCTTACCAGGAGACGATGTCTATATTGTGGTCCAACAGGCCATGCAAGTTTATTATCTCCCATATGCATGTCAAACCAAAAGGCATCTTAAGGGTTGGGATATTGTGCATAGGGTATCGCCACATGGTAAAGTGTCTGTCCCAAATAATGAAGATTACAACTTAGACCCAAACACATATGACGGAGAGTTCTTTCAAGAAGAGGGACTAGAAGGGAGGTTTGAGATAGACTTAACCGAAGCGATCAGAATGGAAGTAGACAATGAAATGGTTATTGAAGAGGACGCTAGAGATGAGGTGCAAAATGTGAAGGACTTACAAATGCTTGAGCGATTACATTTAGACAATGACAATGGCAGCATTGCTCATTCGGATAGTGTTGATTATTTCGACATGATTGATACAGATGATGAGACTTATGATCTAGCTAATCTTGATCATGAAGATTATTTCTAATACATGTAATACTATGTTATTTTGTAATTATGTTTTGTTTATTTTGCATCTCTTTCTAAGTACTTCTTGTTTATCTGTGCTTATTGGTTTACTCTTTTTAATTGCAGGTGATTGAACAAAGATGGTGGGTGGTGGGATGAGGAAGCTAGCGTCCTTGTACCGAAGGACAAGGACCGCTGCACTGGAGGAGAGTAGGAGGAGGAGCAGCCACAGGAAGGAGCCATCGCCTGCCGCCCCATCGTGTGACGAGGAGGAGGAGGAGGAGCAGGTGCCCCAGGAGGACGCTAAGGAGGCGCTAGAGGACGCATAGGAGGAGGAGGAGGAGGAGGCGACAGTAGGGGGTTCCGCTTCCTCTAGTTCGTCAAGCGTCTACTTGCGAGGTCCCGCGAGCCTCCCTCAGCGACCGATACCTTGTGAGAGACGCCCGTTGATTCGACCTGAGGGGGAAAAGTAAGTAACTTTAGATGTTATCACTACTTTATATGATATGTTCAAAATCAAAATAGAAACTAATAATTTTTCTTAATTACTTGGGCAGGAACTGGATGATTGTGGCGAGTGGAGGTGCTCACACACGCCAAGTCAATGGCATCCTCGGTCTTCTGTGCAAAGAGCACTTCCCTGGCCTGGTTGAGTACGCTGGAGTGATGGGGCTGGCCTACTCGTTTGACCATTATGCCGCCGCCTCCGATGCTGCAGATCGGGCCTACAGGGTATTCAACAACAAGGCGGACCGGGTGAAGCAAGAGATGTGGGTAAGTCTTCCTCGCACTACATTGCTCAATACATCGCATTTATTGGACATTCTTGAAATAATGAATGGATACATCGTGTTTATATGTAGGATTTCTTTAGATGCCAGGACGAACATGAGGCCATGGTGGATGCGATGGCTACCAAATGATGCAAAAAATTGTCGTGGACATGCATTACGAGGCGCGCATCCAGGCCATCGTAACTTACCGTGGGACCATCCTTAGAACGAAGGTCACCAAAAGGGACACAAGAACCATGATGCTGACCCAGGACCAATACCTATAGGTAAATATAGAACATTAATATTGATTCCTTTTGAGATTAAGTAGGCTTAGTTTTATCTTCTGATATGTCATGTACTTGATGGCCTGTAGATGATTCCTTATTGGTGCGCCGTGCATCCCTAGTGCTGGGTATAGATGGTGGACAAGTGGTGCTCACGCGAGTGGGAGGAGACACACAACTTGTGCCAAGAGCGGTGTTTGATGATGCCAGGTGTAGCACACCATCAAGGAAGCCACAGCCTCAGCAGATACACAGAAACATGTGTACGTGAATTCATTTATTTATTCTAACACTCAATTCTGCATGATTTCTAATCATCTTGCTATTTTTCTCGCAGTCGGCGTCACATGGTGACTAGGATTACTCCATCTTCAAGGCATTTGTTATGGCCCACAAGGGCAAGGTGACGTCCGATGTCAACTACAACCCGGAGGATAGGCCCGAGGCATACAGCAATGCGACCATCCACAACCGCCTTAGTGAGTATACATCGATGGCAAGGGAGGTCAATGGGCCAGAGTATGATCTGAGCACCGAGGACCTTGATGGTGGGAGGAGGCAAGAAGCATGGGCAGTATTGGATTGGCGACGGCGCAATCGACTTGGCTGCTACTCCCAGTCTCTCCCAGATTCGAGCAAGCAGCACGAGCACGAGCTCGGCCATACGACCTCGGCAGGACACTTCACACCACCAGGTGGAGGCACTTGAGGTTATTTCTGGTTTATTCGTCGTTCATTGGTTTTTTATACCTTTCCTTTACATTATTGTAACATTGGAGTGAATATATTGTAGGCCCAGCTGGAACAAGAGAGGAGGATACAGGAGCAGATACAGGCGAAGATGGAGAGGGTGGAGGCTGAGCGGGAGGCCGAGCAGCGGAGGATGCGGAGATTCTTTAGTACATGCAAAGTCTTGGTGCCACTACGGGTGTAGTTCCGCCACCTTCGCTATTTGCTCCACCTCTACCTCCTCACTATTCTACTCCTGTGAGTATAAATGTTTTAGTTTGTATGTTCATGCTTATGGTCAAACCTAGTGGAGTATGAAAGTTTTATTCATGTATGGTATATATTTATCTTGTCTCACACATGTAATCTCTTCTCCTTTGTGCAGAATCAATCGGCGGCATCAAACGATCCTCATGCTTCAGCGAATCCTTCACCAAATCAGTCTCATTAGCCATCTAGTTAAGATTCTTGTGGTTGTTAATGGTACTTCTATTTACAATTGTGGTTGTAGATGATGGAGCACTTGGATTACTTGTGAACTTATTTGTGATACATGTGAGACATGTGACGTTTGTGATATATATATGACGTTTGTGATATATATGTGGTGTTGGTGATATATATGTGCTGTTGATGATATATATGTGATGTTAGTGATGTTTGTTATATATATCTTCTGTTTGTTTGGATGGGATGTAAAAAACAAATAAAAAGGTTATTTTCAGTCACTTTGCCGAGTGTAATGGCCATGACACTCGGCAAAGTGACTACCTGGGACTATGCTTTGTCGAGTGCAAAGGCCATTGCACTCGGCAAACATCATAGCTTTGCCGAGTGCCACGGGCCAGGCACTCGGCAAAGGTCTCTTATTTGTCGAGTGTCCTGTCAAGACACTTGGCAAATAGGCTACCTTTGTCGAGTGTCTTACTGGTGGCACTCGGCACAGTGGCTACCTTTGCCGATAGTCTTAGTCAATGGTGCTCGACAAAGCGGCGACCGTTGCTGAGTGCTTGACCTTAACACTCGGCAAAGCCGCCGTCGCGGTGGCGCTTGCCGTCACGATGACTTTTCTTTGCCGAGTGTCAAATTAGCACTCGACAAAGGCTTTGCTGAGTGCCTGATAAAGTGCACTCAGCATAGAGGTCTTTACCAATAAACTATTTACTGAGCGCTCTTTATCGAGTGTAACACTCAACAAAGGCTTTGCCGAGTGTATATCGGCCTTTGCCGAGGCACTCGGCAAAGAAGCTGAATCCGGTAGTGGATTCAATCTAACCTCAAATTTTAAAAGTTGAAAATATATTTAATAGTAGGATAAATATGTAGATTATGCAATTACGAATCTAACGCAACTTGAACGGGTCAAATCGGAGTTAAAACGAAGATTTTATGGCTAAAACAAGATTAGTGGCAAAATTTTAAATAGATGAAAGTGTATTTTGAATCTAACTGAAGAAACTACGTTTTAAAAAGAAGAAAACGTATTTTGAATCTAATAGAGGGATTTTACACTTTCTAAAAGAGAAAACGTATTCTGAATCTACTAGAAAGAAACTACGCTTTCGAAATAGGAAAACATATTCTGGAAGTGCGCCATGGACTGCGGGTTATATTACGCAAAACTACAGGGGCTCTTTTACAAATAAACCCAACAAAGGGGTACGGGCGATCTTGGACCGTTGGATTGAATTTGGATGGCCCAGATTAGAAAGGAGGGGGAGAGAGGAGAGAGAGTCACCGGCCGGAGAAGAAAACCAGCGCGGCGGAGCTCCATTACCGACGGCGAGAAGCTCCCCAAAGCGCTTAGTTTGGGCCCTAGAGGCCACGGTTAGATGAGCTGAGAGCATAGGGAATAAGAGAAGAAGACGGCAAACTCTCCTAGGGCCTTCTTGCAATCGACGGCGGGTCTACGACGTCGGGCAGTGCGGCGGCGACGGCAACGGCGAGAGGAGGAGAAAAATCTAATTTACTACACGATGGATTTCCTAAACTAGGGGCTCCCCTTACGGTAGTTTTAGTGTGCTTTGCCCAAGAGGTTGGTACATATTTATAGGGAGAAAAACTCCCCACATCTACTTTAACTAGCAATATGATACTAATTGATATTGCACCCTCCACATTTACTAATGGACCTAAATAATCATTAAAGCCCATTAGTAAATAAATGCATGGGCCTTTGAGATTTATTAGGATTATTGCACATGGGCTTTGAGAGTTGGTTGGAAAAGAAGATATGTTATTTATTTTTGGAATTAATTAATTTTATGAATAAAATAATTCTAGAAAATTCTAGAATTGATATTTAAGCCATGAAAAATACTCCGAAACCTTCGAAAATTTGGGAAAATTTCCTAGAGACACTTTGAAACATGATGAACCCAAATAAAGTATTTGGAGCTTATGAAAAGATTGTTGAAAACTTAGAACATAAAGATTAAGGTAAAGAAGGTAGGAATTAAATTCCAGAAAGAAGCTAGAAAATTTCTAGACATAGATATTCATCTCCTAAACGTATTTAAAAACCACATTTTGCACATTGAAACACAAGGTGCGATCGGCATAAATGCAACAAACATGTTTCTACCTTAAGATAAATTTTAATCTAATGAAAATTTATTATTTCCCCATGTTTTCATGAGCATAAATATACAAAATTAAATCATTTTAGCTCTATTTCAAGAGAAGCAAATTTTAGGGTGTTACAAAGAGCAACTCTAGTTGAGCGTGTCATTGAGCTACCCTCGCTTTTGGGGTAGGTTCTTACGGTGCCCAATGTGTGGGCTTGGCGGGTGATGCCAATTAGCCACTGAACCACCAAGTGAACGGTCGACACAACAGGGACTAGCGTGTTGGCAAGCACGTGAACCTCGGGATAAAATCATCGTGTCATCCTTGTCCTCCCATTGGTTTGCATCCCCTTACACAAGCTTGTAATTACTTTCATATACATTGTGCTTGTGTAGTTGCTCTTGTAATTAGTTTGCTTATGTAGCTTGCTAGTTACCTTCTAGCTTGTGTAGCTTAGAAGTAGCTCCCTTGCGTGACTAATTTGGTTTTAGTAACCTTATTAGTCACATTGATTAGTTTGTGTATCTAAGTAATTTGGGCTCTATAATTTGTCTTGTGTAGCCTTGTTATTGAGCATTGCTAGTGAGCTTAGGAGCTTTGTGCTTTGCATCACTAGTTGTGTAGGAGCTCCCCCGATTGCTTGAAGTACTAGTTGCATAGGTTTGTGTGACTTTGCTCTAGAATTGATTATGTGAGCTCTACCTAGCCTAGCACCTTTATTGCCTAATTAGGATCTTTGTAAGGTGCTTGAGAACTTAGAGATAGGGGTGTAGTCTTGGCTAAACCGATAGTTTTAATTCCACATTTATTTTGGATAGACAGCGCGTTTAATTTTAAAAATGACTATTCACCCTCCTCTAGTCCGCCTTCTCGACCCTAGACCGGTGAAATGAAATGCCCTACAAATATACCTTTGCCTTGCGCATTCCATTCCATCTCCTTTGATGTTGATGCAACACATGCATCAACTTGATCAACAAACGATATGATCCACTTCATATTATCACATGACCATATTGGTTCATCGATCTTGACCTCACTTGCTTTTCACCGTTGCCTCGGTTCATCGGTGCCAAGTCCTCAACTTGCCCTTCACACTTGCAACCGGTCCATAAAGCCAAGCCTTGTCTTGATCTTCTCCACCTTAGTCACATGACTCAATGTCATGTCTCATATGCAATGAGCTTCTTCATCACATGTGTGAGCTTTGCAACAAATCCAAGCCATTTCACCTCCATGGCATGTATTGCTCACACACATATACCTATAGACTAATCACCTGTGTATTTCACTTAAACACATATTAGTCCACCTAGGTTGTTACTCAATTACCAAAACCAAATAAGGACCTTTCAAGTGTATTTGCCCCCGCTGTGCATTTTGGTGTATTGATGACATCCAAGTTAGGGACTAATGAGATCTTATTGAGATATATTGCAGCTTTAGTCCCATGAAAGTTTTAAAGCATTGTTTTAGATGAAATGGTGTTCCTCAATTCATGAAGATTAAAAGGCGGTCGAACTCAAATGCTCTTCATGCTCCTATTTTTATGGTTTTGAGTTTAGAATTGTCGTACTATAAAGAGGGATGCAAATCTAGGTGGTCTGAGGAAGATAGAGTGCTCAAGTACTAATTTAAAATTAAAAGAGAGATACTCTAGCACTTCACAAACACTTAGAAGCTTTTCTTGGGTCTCTAGTCGGAACTTCCGACTACCAGATGTCTCGACAAAAGCCGAAAGTCCCGGCGCTTAGGGACTTAGCCGCCAGCCCACTAGACCCTTGCAGTGCATCGAAACTCCCGATGCTTGTCGAAAGTCCTAGCAAGGGCCTGAAGTCCAAGCACTTAGGGACATAGCGGTTAGCCCTCTAGACCCCTATAGTGAGTCAAAATTCTCAACGTTCGTCAGAAGTTTCGAAAGTCAGAAGTCTCGGCTACCGTCGGAAGTTCTAGCATTGACTGTCTTCGTGCCCTTTGACCACGTTGTTGACCGTATGTTTTATGGGCACCGAAAGTTTTGGCGATCTTTGTCAAAACTTCCAACGCAGATCGGAACGGTTGGATTTGCCTAGTGGTATAAATATCACTCTCCTTTCTTCTAACCGTCACCCACTCATTCATTGTGACCTAACAGCTCCCAAGTATTCAAGGCTCCCCTCTTTGCTCTCAACTTCGATTCCTTCAAGGATTTGAGTGAAGAGAGAGTGGATTGAGTGAGAAAATCACCTAAGCAAGCTTGAGCACTTGTTTTCTTCATCAAACCAGTTGGATTTGCGTTCATTACTCTTGGGGCTTTGCCCCTAGCTGGCTAGGCGTCACCCAAGAGCTTCTATCTTGTGGAAGAGCCTTGGGAAGTTTGTATCATCCTTGATTTCTTAGTAGAAAGCTCAAGTGACCTTTGTGGTTTCCTTGAGAGAGGCAACGAGGTGAAAGAGACTCTAACCTTTGTGGTCACCTCAACAACGAAGACATAGGAGCTCCTTTGTGGGGTTGTCGAACCTCGGGATAAATCCTTGTGTCTCGTGTGCATGTTGTTGTTGTTGTGATTTGCTCTATCATATTTGTTGTTTGTTGTTTCTCTTCTCCCTCTAGTCACCTCTTAGGGTTTGGGCTCGATCTATGGAGAGAAAGCATCTCGGTGTCAAGGGAGTGACCCTACGTATCTACCTAACCACTTGGAAGTGTATTTCTAAGAAATCTCACTCACAAAGTTCATTTTTAACACTTGATTCGTAGTTCACGTAGGAGTCGGAACTCCTGGTTGTTTGCATCAGAACTTCCAATAGTTGGAAGTTTGAGCCCAAACTGTCGGGACTTCCGACAGTGACTGACTTGGTGCTTTAAGTTTGTGTAGAAATTTTTTAGGTATGCCTATTCACCCCCCTATAGGCATTGTTAGATCCTTTCACCTAGAGACCTCATCTTGTCAACAAGCTGGTTGTGTGTCACACTCAATTTTAAAGGACAAAATCGAATGCAAACTATATGAATGCTAGGATCAATTCGCATACATATAGTGACATCATCAGTGAACATCAAAATAATGTTTATAACATAACTCATAATATTATTACACATAAGACATGAAGGTCTTACAAAAGAGCACAAATGGAAACTCTAAACTTATAGTTGAACTCCACTGCACAGGAAGGTTGACTGGGGGCTCCGTACACCAAGCACTCCTGAAGGTCTTCTAGAAAACTCCATGGCACCTTCATCAATTCTTTGAGCAGCTGCTTCTAGTCTGAGGGTGTGGGGGAAATAGCAAGGGTGAGTCCATGTCGAACTCAGCAAGTACAGGTGGAAATACATGACCTAAAGGCTTTGAACAAAGGATAGGCTGACTTGGTTGACTGCGGTAAGCATTTTAGTTGGTCAAGTTTTATTAGCACCTGATTACTACTAATGAGTATAAGATCCCAACCCATTAATTAAGAGTGTATAACTTCATTACTATCATTAACTTAACACAAGGTAGCAACCTCCATCAAACTAAGGTAGCAACCTCAACCAAACCGAGGTAGCAACCTCCATCATGAGAAATCATCTTATGTCCAGTTGATCCATTTCTAATCATGTGAGGGTCCAGGTCGTTCGTATCCGTGAGCACGGCTGATATATTAGTTTTACACTCTGTAGAGGTTGCACACTTTACCCATCGAGTCATGATACCCATATGCCCAAGGCGGCCAACCTCATAACACTTCTAAGGTGAGCAGGCATGGTTTCACTATGAGGCCTTTACAAAGAATCATCTAGTGAGCGATAATCTCCTAAGGTTCCACTAGAGCCGTAGCAACCAAAGGACCCCCTAGGACCATGCCACATCTCGGGACATCCCTCGTGGAGCAGCCCGATTAACACTGCACTAGAATCCTCTAATTAATTAGCCAAGGCTAGAGCCATGTAGCTCTCGAGGTTGTACTATTATCCTGGGTGGTCGCTCCATGAACCGGTCCTTAAGAAGGACCCGGGCATAAAACACAGGCCATCAACCAAACTTACCATAAACATCATCACCTGTGTAACCACCAAGACATACCATGTGACCGAGTCCCTAAGTTCCATGTTGCTAAAAAGCCAACATTTTATCATAGTTCCATATCCATTAAGTCATCATTAACATATCATCATCATGTGACATTGGTATAAAAGTAGAGTTGCTAAGCATAGCATTGCTACCCATTATATAACCTAGGTAACAAGGAAGATATGGAATTCTAGGATATCCTTAGGGTACTCATATTTAGACACATGCATGCATAAATTGTGATTAAGGTTAATTGGTAAAGAACATGATCAAGGATCCTACACTTGCCTTCCCCAAGCTGGTGCTGCTCACAGTCTTCAAAGTCAAGCTCTTGTGGATTAATTTGCAACTCTTCTCCTATACGCGACAAGCATCAGCACACGAGCACATACAAGCAAAACGTGCACTAAAATCAGAAAACAGTACACCAATACACGATACAGAGATAAATAAGCTTACAAAGCTACTCTACTCGCTGAGACAAACTCGTAGGCGCAAGAACCACCTAAATCGGAGCTAAAACAGGCAAGTTATGGCCTAATTAAGCTACTAGTGGCATTATTGTAATTAAATCAAACTAATTTCGCATTTAAAATAATTAAAACTGAATTAGAAAAGGCTTTTGAACTTCATGTGCAAATACCGATGGTTGTAGGGGCCAAATTGCTAAAACCAGGGCTTAACTCTGTGCTTGTTTAGTTCCCAAAAACTTTCCCCAAAAAATGCTACAGTAGCCATCATATCGAATCTTGCGATACGTGCATGGAGCATTAAATATAGACGAAAAAACTAATTGCACAGTTTGGTTGGAAATTGCGAGACGAATGTTTTGAGCCTAATTAGTCTATGATTGAACAATAATTGCCAAATAAAAACGAAAGTGCTACAGTATCTAAATTCTCAAAATTCGCGAACTAAACACAGCCTCTGATTACTTTTGAACTGGCGCGAACCGCGGGTTAATTGAAAGAAAAGGCGGGGTCTTTCTGCAAAATCTCCAGGGCTGACCGGTGGCAGCCGGGTTTAACCGCCACGCGGTGGCCTACAGTTGGCCACGGGCGGTGAACCAGCCGTGGACCAAGTCCACCGGTCCACGGTGGACCAGGGTCGCCGGGGCGGTGCGGGACGCGACGGCACGCCATGGTCGACCGGCGCGAGCTCGCGGCGGCGGCCCAACGAGGCAAGGCGAGCGCGGTGAGCGCGTAGCGCGTGCGAAGGCGAGTACGCAGGGCCCTTCCACGCGTCGGAGTGCCGCCAGAGGCGGCTGTCCGCGCGGCGGCGTAGCTTGACGGCGATGGCGATACTACGGCGAGCGGCTGTGGCGCAAAGGAAGGGAGAGGGGACGCACAAAGGGCACCGTAACATTCCTCGGCTCCTCACGAACGTTGTGCAGGCGCTTACCATGGCAAAACGACGGCGGTGGCGAAGATCGACGGTGGCGCAAAACTCGGCAGCGGCACGGGCAATCTCGAGCTCAAGGGCAAGGTGGCGGCTAGGGTTTGTGGCAAAAGGGGTGGCGCAGGGCGCTGATCCAACCCTTATATAGGGCGGCCATCCTCGGGTCGCGTGCGTCACGCAAAACGGAGCAGAGGCGGTGGGGCACCGAGTCGGACTCGAGCCTGACTCGAGGAAGGGGACGACACTGTAGCAGGGCCGCAGACATACGGGCCCCACTTGGTGCTGGCTGCTGCGACGCTGGCGTGCGGGCCACGTCCATCAGCGGGTGCGGGAGCGGGCCTGCGTTGCTGGGCTGAGCGCGACTGCGGAGCTGGGCCGCTTGCTGGGCCTGCGGCCTACGCAGGCGCGCGCTGGGGCCCCCAGCTGAGGCAGGCCAAAAGCGTGGAATGGGAAAAGAAAAAGGAAAGGAACTCTTTTCTATTTTTCAAGGGAGGTTTTTGAATTAGAGTTTTCACAAATTTGATTTAGGCTCTAGCTACACTCACAAGAGCAAACAAATAAAACTATGCAACGACATGAATGCAACAATACAATGTTTCTACCTTATATTTATTTTTAATCTATTTTCATAAATCTTTATTTTCTTCCTATAAAATGAAGACAACTATGCAAAATTAAATCAAATTAAATATACTTTTCAAAAAGTGAAATTTAGGGTGTTACACTGCATAAGAGCGAGACGAGGAGGCCACGATCCCAGCTAAAGACTCTGCGTGCATGGAAGCGATTCGGCAACCAACTTGCCGAGGGATTGTTGATGACAACTCCGCGATCTCGCCCTCAACTCAGCGTCACACATGCAGGTTCCACAACCTCCCAACCTGCTCCATGTAGCAGTCTTTGAAATGGGGGAGGTTAAAGCGCATCGCGCGCCCCATGTTCATCGTCCACCTCGTGCTTCCATATCCGCTTTCCTCACCCGTCATTCCCGGCCAGTGGTTGCGCCGCCCACCTTCCGACCGTGCCCTCATCATCGTTTGAGTTGTGAGTTGAGAGCGTTCAAAAAACTCTTTGGTGGTTTGATCTGTAATAGAGGTTGTATTGTGGACGTGCTTGACCTGTGCTTGTGTTAGCTCGTTAGGTTATTGCTTTATTAGTTTAAATTATGTTCAAACCTGGTTGGGTGGTGCTTGGTGTCGTTTCACTGACCGCCATATTTGAGGAAGTGCCGTGAAAAGGTGCGACAGCGCCGTGCATTTTCGCGGAAGTGCCGTATACGTCAGCTTCAGTTCCTTTGAGTGCATATCTGTCATATTGCATCACGACTTATATTTCCTCACACAATGTGCAACACCCCTCACGACTCACGAGCATGAATATAGGGGAAGCCCAATCACTTAACTCAATATGTGAAAATTTGGCCTCTCATGCCAACTTGAGAATTCAATTCTCAATTCACAATTTTGGGGGAGTCCCTGTACCCATGGCTCGAAAATCTCAGCTTAGTTTTTATTTATTTGTAAGCTTTAATTGTGTTGTCATCAATCACAAAAAGAGAGAGAATGTAAATTCAATTAAACCCTAATATGAGTTTTAGTGATAATGACTACATAATTAGAGGAACAATAAGATTTATCGAGTTGAGAAATAGACGATAAAACAATGAGGATGTAATTTAAAATGGTGGAGCCTCCAATTACGGAAGGACACGATGATGGACTCAAAAGGAGGTTTAAATTCATTTTATGTTTTGAATTTGAGTTTAGAAACCCTCACACTAAGCCAAGCCAACCAATACTGCCTCACATACCCTTATGCCAGTCGGATGATGAGATACTTCCTTTTCAATTTAAACGAAAGCAGTTCCCTATTCAGCTTAGCTTTGCAATGACCGTTAACCGGGCACAGAGGCCGACTATCCCTAACGTTGGGGTATACTTGTCGGAACCAGTGTTCTCGCACGACCAATTTTATGTAGCACTATCAAGAGCCACGATAAGATCCAACATTAGGATCATGGCCGTGCCGCCTGCTGAGAAGGACGTAAACAATGGAAAAGAGAAAGGAAAAGGGAAGGAGAAGAGGAACAAGAAACCGACAAAGGATATATATCGTATATAAACAGCCTGTTCGTTTGGTCGTATTTGGCTTATAAGCCATGGCTTATCAGTCAATGAATAGTATTTTTTTCTCACATCAAACCAGTCAACAGTACTTTCAGCCATGGCTTATAAGCAAACCAGCCCAAACGAACAGGGCGAAAGAGGTTCTAAGTTCATAAAAAAGGTAATATCTCACGCGTCGATATGTATTTTTTAAAGATAGTCAACAACACTTTAGCTTTAAAAATTAACAAACAATTCATATGCAGGATACATCAAGAGAAAATTTTGTATTTGGCCCTAAAAATAATGCTCCTTTCTTATTTGACATCGAAATTGGAAATCTTTCCTATATGTCCTAAACTCGAGTTTTTTTTTCCTATTTGACACTTCTGTCAGTTTAAGTTGTTAACGGTGTCAAGTCCTATGTGAAAAGTCCATTTTACCCCTAGAGTTTTTTACTGGTCATTGCATTCCATGGTTAATACTGCTATCTTTTATGAAACATTGCAGTTTAAGATAAAAACATTCATAAAAGATAGCAATATTAACCATGGAATACCAGGATTAGTAAAAAACTCTAGGGGTAAAACGGACTTTTCACATAGGACTTGACACCGTTAACAACCCAAACTGACGGAAGTGTCAAATAGGAAAGAAAAACTCGAGTTCAGGACATATAGGAAAGATTTTCAGTTTCGATGTCAAATAAGAAAGGAGCATTATTTTTAGGGCCAAATACAAAATTTTCTCATACATCAAACGGTAGATTCAGCTGCAACCATATCTTATTGAAAATCTTATGGACCATTTTTTTATTGCAAACCCGCTGCAGTTTGATGTCCGTGCAATACATGCTCTCTTGGTACTATTTTAATTATCTATCTTTCTTGAAGACATAGGTAATATTAATGTTCCAAGCATCATATTGCAATATCTTTTTTATATAACAGTAGATCACATGGTATGGTATTGTGGGGTATACGACCCCGGATACCCACGGCAGACCACATGGGTTGTGCCCCTAGGGGTGGCCCAGCCCACAAGAAGAAGCCTTGCGAGGAACGACTCTGCTCGGCGCCTTCCGCAAGACATCGGGAAGATATCCTGAAGATACTACGAGATCTGTTAGGATATGTATGATCCTAAGATTCCTGTAATCAGTTATTACTTTGCGGTTATCTCTCAGATCTAACCGACGTGTAACCCTGCTTTCCGGACTATATAAGGCGGGCAAGGACCCCCTCTAAAATCACGGCATATCATACGATAGCTAATACAAACCAACAGACCATAGAAGTAGGGTATTATGTCATACTGACGGCCTGAACCTGTCTAACTCGTGTGTCTCTGTTGCCTTCTTGTTCTTGATCTCACGCTCCTCTGCCGATCAATCTACCTTCGTAAGATACCCCTCGGAGGACTGTCGATGATATTCTGTCGACAGTTGGCATGCCAAGTAGGGGTGTGCGTGCTGTTTCCTTGTCGAACAAGATGGCTTTTTCCGCAGGCTCTTCGTCCCTTCCGCAGATCGGCCAGATCTTCACAGTCGGATCCATCTCGTGGGTCATCAACGCTGATGGAGTCGGAGAGCTCCTCGAGCCAGGGCAGATCGGTTCTACGCCGGCCACCCCGGCACCTGCAACTGCAGATCCGATCTCGGAGCCGATTCCGAGGTCTCCTTCGGCAACAACTCGCCGTCCGCTTCCTCGCTACCAGAGGAGGCCGATCAACAACGACGATCTGATCGAATCCATTGATCGGGTCGGACTGAAGCTCGCTGATTGTCTCTCCGTTGCCGAATCGGCACTGGACACTCTGGTTCAACGCCGATCACCCTCCGATCCAGATCTATCGGAGGCTACTCAGGAAATTATAGGGGCTACGGCCCTACCCTTCGGATTCTCTAACGCCGTCGCCGCTTACTAGCACGCCCTAAGGGGCAAACTCGCCGACCAGGTCGCCATTCAGCTTTCGCTAGCCGTCAACACGCTACACTTAGGTTGGAGCCCTGGGGCGCACCTCCAGACCATCCTGGAAGAAACTCTGGGCTCTGAGTCTCAGGGCTCTACAGAAGCCCTCGTCGAAACCTTCTTCGATCAACTTCTCCTTCCACCCTTCTGGGGTGGTGCGATCTTCAATGTCAGCATCGACAGCCCTCCTCAGAACGGCGAAACCGAGGAGGAGCGTGTTGCTCGGGAGAACCGGAACGTCAACCACGTGCAGCGGTGAGAAAACGAGGCAGCCATCGCGAGGGCCGAGGCGGCTCAGAATAATCGGATAAATTCTCAAGAAAGACCGCTCCCGCTCCACCGCGACATCGATGAAGAATTTCTCTGCGTCGACGGACACGACGTCTTCAAGACTCCAAGCGCCAATTTGGTGGTAGCCGCTAACGAGCTCGTTTGTTTCCCTCAAACGCCCGAGCTCGCCAAGATCGCCGCCATGCTTAAAGCGGCTCACTGTCAGGTCAATGAGATCCGCGAGGATAAGAGACCTTCATGCTCTGCGAGCATGATTCACCAATTAGCTGCACCGAGATCCAATCGCTACCCTAGTCAAAGTCGTTTCGCCGACCAATCGCTACCTCTCTAGGGGGACCCAGGGGGCATTGCACCGAACACCATCGCCAGCATGACCAGGAGGTCGAAAAGTTGCTAGAGTACATCTTAGCAACCTCCGGGATGAGTGGCGGCATATCAAGCAACGTCGCTTTGGTCACCATGAAGATGAAGTGCGTCGCCGCTAGGATTACAAAAAGGAGTACGGCAACCCGGACTCAGCCCTCGAGCCTATCCCCGACCACAACGCCACAGACGACGGTGTCGACAACCCTGAGGGGCATCTGGCTTTCACAAGGGCACTCCGAACGCTTCGGTGGCCCTGTGGTTTTAAGATCACCGGGGTCGAGCCCTACGAAGGAAGAATGAACCTAACTCAGTGGCTGCAGGCTTACGCCACTGCCGTCCGCGTCGTGGGAGGAGACACCAGCATCATGGCAAATTATCTCCCCATCATGCTCACGCCACACGCCATGAGCTGGTTCACCAGCCTTACACCGGACCCCATCGGCTCATGGGAAGAGTTGAAGAAAGTCTTCACCGACAACTATATGGCCACGTGTACTCGACCCGGCATGAAGCATGATCTCAGCTGCATCAACCAGAAGCCATCCGAGCTCCTCCGCAGCTACATCCAGCATTTCTCCGAGATGAGGAACTCTATCCCCAACATCATGGAAGCTGAAGTCATCACCGCCTTTATCCGATGACTCCACCATCGCGAGCTTCGCTCCAAATTCAACCGCAAGCCACCGACCAGTATCGGCGAAATGATAACTACCGCCAACCAGTACGCCAATGCCGAGGAAGCCGAGGTGCGCTTCAACAAGGATGCAGGCACTCAGCGCCTGCCTCACCGCTATGACGATCGCCCCGACGACCGACGTCACAGCGACCGCCGCCCCAACGACCATAGCTATCATCGCGATAGCGGCCGTGACCGAACAGGAGGACACATGCCTGGCCAAAATCGCCGCCACCGGCCAGAACACATCATCGCTGCCGTTAGCCAACCTCGCGCCAAGCGTAACTACGACGAACAGTACCAAAAAATCCTCGATGGCCCATGCCCTCTTCACAAGAATGCCAAACACAAGATGAAGGATTGCATTGGTCTGGCTAGGGAGTTCCAGGACAAGAGGCTTGATGACGACGCCAACGATGGAGCCGGAGGTCGCTGACCACCTAGGAACAACAACAATGCCTTTCAGGACCACGATAAGGTGGTCGCCACCATCTTTGGGGGCCTCACATCCACTGAGAGTAGAAGGGAACAGAAGCTCGCCACCCGACAAGTGCTCGCTGTCGCTTCAGAAGAAACTATCGCCGACCCAGCTATCGCCCATGGTCCGAGGTCCCCATCACCTTCAGCAGGGCCAACTAGTGGGCAAACATACCCTACACAGGGCATTTCCCCCTTGTCCTCGATGCAACCGTCGAGAAGGTGCTCTTCATAAAAGTCCTTGTTGACGGTGGCAGTGCTTTGAACCTACTCTTCGCCGGGGCTATAAGGGAGTTGGGCCTCACGATATCAGATCTCACACCCTCGGACTCCTCCTTCTGGGATGTGGTACCTAGAAGGGCATCTAGGTCACTTGGAGAGATCGCCCTACTAGCACAGTTCAGCATGGCAAGCAACTACCGCGTCGAGCATATCAACTTCTACGTTGTCGACTTCGACACCGCCTACCACGCCATACTTGGCCGGCCAGCTCTGGCCAAATTCATGGCCGTACCACACTATGCGTATCTGGTGTTGAAGATGTCTTCGCCTACAGGAGTCCTGGCTCTACGGGCCAACCTCTCCATTGCCTACGCCTGCGACACAGAGAGTCTCGCTCTTGCCGAAGCCACCGACCTCTCCATCTAGATGGCTAGCGTGGTCGCCGAAGCCAAGACAGCACCCGCCGATGACATGGAGATTCTAGAGCTAGAGCTTCCCCATGCCTCCACCAAGTCCAAGGAAATCAAGGAGGTCGGCCTCGGCCTCGGCCTCGACGACGCCTCCAAGACCGTGAAGATTGGGGCTCACCTTGACCCCAAATAGGAAAGCGCGCTCGTCTCCTTCCTACGTGCCAACGCCGATGTGTTTGCTTGGAAACTTGCAGACATGCCGGGGGTACCACGGGAGAAGATCGAGCACTCCTTGAATGTCTCGCTGACCGCCAAACCGATCAAGTAGAAACTCCGTCGATTCGCGCCAGACAAGAAGGAAACTATTAGGGTAGAAATAAAAAGGCTCTTAGCTGTCGGTTTTATAAAAGAAGTGTATCATCCAGATTGGTTAGCAAACTCTATTCTAATTCGAAAAAGAATAAAGAATAGAGAATGTGCGTTGATTATACTGATCTTAACAAACACTGCCCTAAAGATCCCTTTGGCTTGCCTCGGATAGACGAGGTTGTAGACTCTGCCACCGGTTGCGAACTACTATCCTTCCTTGACTGTTACTCCGGCTATCATCAGATCTCCCTCAAGGAAGAAGACTAGATAAAGACAACGTTCATTACATCTTTTGGTGCATACTGCTACAAGACTATGTCCTTCGGACTCAAGAACGCTGGGGCTACCTATCAAAGGGCCATCCAAATGTGCCTCGACCAATAGATCGGCCGCAACATCGAAGCCTACATCGATGATGTGGTCGTCAAGACCAAGACAGCTGACAACCTTATCGCCGACCTCGAAGAAACCTTCGCTAACCTGAACAAGTACCGATGGAAGCTGAACCCTTCAAAGTGCATCTTTAGAGTTCTATCCGGTATACTGCTGGGCTACATCGTCAGTGCTTGAGGCATCGAGCCTAATCCTGACAAGGTCTCCACCATCACCAATATGAAACGGCCAACATGTGTCAAGGATATACAGAAGCTTACAGGTTGCATGGCTGCTTTAAGCCGCTTCATATCACGCCTCGGCGAAAAAGGGCTACCTTTCTTCAAGCTCCTCAAGGCCTCCTAGAGTGGAAAACTATGATGAAGAGCAGGTCAAGGCTGTTCGGTCTGAGGACATCGATAGGGCAGAGGAAGAACGCCTAACCACCTGCGTCCATATAGCTAAATATCTAGAAGGCTTGTGGAGGTACTACAACCAAAACATCAAAGGTCGTTCATTTGCTGTCGGCGATCTCGTTCTCCGTAGAAAATAAAAAATTGAAGGGTTGCACAAGCTCTCTTCCCCCTAGGAAGGGCCCTATGTCATCAAAGAAGTTACTCGACCAGATTCTTATCGCTTAAGTGACTTAGAAGGAATCGATGTTCCCAACTCGTGGCACATCGAGCACCTTATACATTTCTATCCTTGAAACACTCCAGATATGTACTCTACAATTTTATATTCAGTAAAGTTTTTGGTCTCCATAACTTGTCTTTGTTTTGTATCTATTGTGGTTTAACATCCACTTGTGGTCGCCGAGCTATATGCTACTTCACGACGAACTCCAATACATACTCGTCAAGCACGTTTTCTCCAAATCGCTGAACAATTTCACCGAATAAGTTTCTCCAAATCTCCAAAGCTAGCGCCAAACGATTTCTCCAAATCGCCGAACAATTTCACCAAATAACTTTCTCCAAATCTCCAAACCTAGCACCAAACAATTTCTCCAAATCGCCAAACAATTTTGCCGAATAAGTTTCTCTAAATCTCCAAAGCTAGCGTCGAATGATTTCTCCAAATCGCCGAACGATTTCGCCGAAAAAGTTTTCTCCAAGTCATCGAATATGTTTTCCACAAACCTCCAATGTATTTCACCACATGTTTGCTCCAAAGTTGCCAAACACTTTGTCCCAAATCTCCAAGACCTTTCGCCGATCAGCGAGCAGCTTACTTTCTTTTTTGTTCTCTTCGAAGAAGACCCAGTCTCCGATCTCTCCCTAAACGTGCTATGGGCTCCACGCTCTGCGATATGGGTGGTCGGTTGTGGTTCCTTGGTCGCGCCTATTCATCCTACACGTCTACAGGGTCCGCGCCCCACGTTATGGACTACGGGCTTGCTAAGGCCGAATGCTCAGCATAGAACTAGTTGCTCGGACTATGCTTATACGGTTTATATCTCCAAGTTATTTCGATAAACCGCCGAGCAGCACACGTTTCGCTTTTTCCTCTCTATGGAGACGACCCAGTCTCTGATCTCTCTCTACACGTGCTACGGGCTCCGCGCTCTGTGTTATGGGTGGTCGGCTGCGGTTCCTTGGTCATGCCTCTTCTTCCTACACGTGCACGGGCTCCACGCTCGACGTCATGGACTATGGGCTAGCTGAGGCCATGGGGGTCGGTAGCGAACTAACTGCTCGGACTCTACTTATACTCCATATAAATACTTTATGGTCGTAATAACGAAGATTTTTTCGCCAAAATTTTTTCTGACCGCATACGCATGCACTTCATAACAGTTATCATCTGTATAAGTATTTTCCATGCTTTTGCGCATTCTAACTATACTGTCCAGAAATTATAGATGATGTCCACCAAGGACATCATTGTGCTTCGCCACTACCGTCAGTCTCTCCGAATAGGTATATATCGCCGGCTAACTTTTTCGCCGCGTCTTCCACCTCATCCTCCAGTCGCTAGGTCTCCGCTTCGCTCAGCCCCTCGGCGTACCCGCCCCCTATCGCTTCAAGGTCAGTGGCTGGATAGTGGGACCGAACAACAGCAAGGGCGTGGGTAGCGGCGGAAACAACAGCGTCATGGTTGAAGCTCTTAAAGCTTTCCCACACCGTCTTGCATCTTTCAATGATGATATCCGGGCACGACGGCCTGCCGTCGGGCTGAGGAGCAGTTTTCGGTTCGATGCAGTCGAACACTGGTTTGATTCCGGCAACTACGGCGTCAAATTTGTTCCTCTGGGTTCGAGCATCCTGCTCCAGCACATCGAATTATGCCTTGACCCTTCGACGGTAGTATGCATGCATTTTGAAGTTCCATCAGGCAAGACAATTACTTTAGCAGAAAACCTAACCGGGGGGTACTCACCGTTCAGCTCCTCGATCAGTTTGTTCGCTCGCCCTGTCTCCTTCGCTTTCTCCTCTCAGAGTTGCTCGAGGGCCTGGCGCAGTTGACTGAGCTCCGTGTCTTGTTCTACAAGTACATCATTCATCACCAAAAGTAATCATATCCAACTATGCGAGGCATTTTTGTGGATCGTACATACCTTTCTTCTGCTCGGAGATTTTCTGCAGCTTTTCCAACTGCTCGGAAGCATCTTTAAGTTGTGTAGAGGCAGTGGTCAGCTGCTCAGACTTGCTCCGAAGTTGTTCTTTCGCCGTTGCCAGGTGCTCCGATAGGACCCCTTTCTGGTATTCTAGGTCCCGCGCGTTGGACTCAGCAAGGTCTCGCTCGCGCTGGGCCCTTTGAAAGTTTTTCTCCGAACAGTTCATCACCTCCTTGAGTTTTTTGTTCTCCTCGGCGAGGGGCTCCATCCTCTTAATCAGCTGGTAATGGTGCTCGACAGTCCGAGTTATCCTCTGGAAATGCACAATGATAATGACGGAAGGACACCACCAATGTCAATGAAAAATATTCAGGATTCAGTATTAACCTCGATTTGTTTTACTACTCCATCGAGGGAGGATTTTAGCCTCCTCATTTCTCTAGGGGTGTCCTCTTCCTCGACAACTACCACTTCGTCACCGCGCTTGCGAAGGATTCAGACGGATTGGGTTTGAGGCTCATCACGAACGATCTCCTCCACCTCATCCTCCTCTTCCGTAGTAGTAGGGGTCACCGCAGGGGGGCAATGTGGCCGGATAGTAGGTCCAAGCGACCTGCGACCCCTCAGGGGGCACCATTAGCTCCTCGGGCACCTCTGGTCTCGCTGAACCAGAGTCTGTTGCTTCGCTGGCAACTCCAGTTTCAGCTCCCAAGGGTCTAGTGCTACCCCACGTTGCTTCGAGCATTGTCACTGAGCCGGCCTCTACTGATGTCGGCCCCTCGCCGTCTCCAGCTCCACCAGCAGCGGTTGTTGATTTTTCCGCCGGCTGCCGAGCACTGGGGGACCCTGACACAGGGGCGGCAGGCGTTACCTCCTCCTCGAGATAAGCTCGAGGCTACTCATCAGTCTGGGTGGGTGATTTTGGATCCTCCATGTGCCTTGCGCTGCATCAGAACAATTGGTCAATCGCCCAAAAAGCTAAGCTCAAATAGCAAAACATCACCAACGCGAGGATACTTATCGTTTGGTCTGCTAGTGTACTTTTTTTAATCGACGAGGCCTGTTCGAGCCCCTAGGTGCGGCTGTGGGGTTGACCCCCATGCTCTCGGGTGGAGGTCTGTCCTCCTCTAGAGTTAGCCTCTGCTCTGCCTGCTGTTCCGGTGTTTCCTCCACCCGTAACATCGGGTTTACCTCCGACTGTTGCTCGGGGACTCCCGTCGCTTGCTCTGCGGGGATTTTTGTTGCCTGCTGCTCGGGGACTTCATCGCTTCCCCTAAGTTGCTCCTCCATGCGTGTGCTGCGTGAAGCTGTTTGCACGCTTGGAGGAGGGGGAACTATATCTTCGTCGCCATCAGACCACTCGATCACCGCGGCCCTCCGCGGACGAGTGGTCTGGTTGCCCCTAGTGATATACTGCCCAGTTTGCGGGGAGCGACAGTCGCCGTTTTCCTCTTCTTCCAGGCCGGCTCGTTTGTCGCTGTCCGTTTCCCCCGGGATTTCTCCGATAACGGGGGGGACGCACCGTGTGATCAACATCCGAATCTCTGGATTCTGATGAGATACCAACGAAACTTTCTTCAGGGTGTGCTGTTGGTCAGACGTCCACCACCAGCGGCCATTCAGCTCTCAACACGTTAGAAAAATACACTGCCCTGTCCTGCGAATAGATCTTTGCATAAGTAAGTCAGTTCCCTACTCGGCGATCGATAGTTGAATAATGCAAGTTAAGATGGTTACCTGAGGAGGCGGGTTCGTACAGTTGAAGGCCTTTGTTTCTTTTGGCCAGCTAAATGAGGTGTTGGAGGTGAATAGTTCTGTGGAGCGGCTTATTACTTCTTTCCTTGATAGCCGTTCAGGTCTCTCCCGGGTTCCGTCGTCGTCGCCCTTGTAGTCAAAAGTAGGGTAGGCCCTCTCTTTGCAAGGTTGGACACGGCGTACTATGAAGCTTGCTGCCACAAGTTCACCTCTCATCTCCACACCTTGAATCAAGTTAAGGAGCTCCTTCACTTGCTCCATGTCGATACTTCTTGGTCTCTCCGACCAGCTTCTTTGGTTCTCCGGGATATGGTGGACATTGCAGCGGATGGCCGGGTGGTTCTGTTTCATATAGAACCACTTGGAATTCCACCCTTTCAGGGAAGTGTTCAGTGATACGCTGATATAATCGCTGGCCATTCCATCCCGGAGCTGCAGATATACACCGCCGACCACCTTGGAGCCGCCGCCGCCTTTCTTCTTTAACCAAAACAAGTGTCTAAAGAGGTTGAAGTGCGGCAGAATCCCAAGAAACGCCTCACAGAAGTGAATAAAGATCGAGATATACAATATAGTGTTGGGGTGAAGATTGCACAGACTAATCGACCAAAATACCAACAGATCTCGTAGGAAAGGATGAACAGGGAACCCCAATCCACGCCAGAAATAATCTTCAAAGACTACAACATCATCGGTGTTAGGCATTGGAAAGGGCTCACCACTGGTTGGCCGCCATCCGGCGGTGACGCGGTCAGGAAGCACGCCCGCCGTCACCATTCTTTCGAGCTCCGCTTCTCCAGTGCGCGACGGCGTCCACTCTTTGTTGCGACTGGCTCCGCCTCCTGCCTTCTTTGGGCTTGTTTTCTTCGGGTTCACGGCTCTCCTCTTTGGCGCCATCACTCAGATCTGGATGCGGTCTGGCGTCGGCAACGTGTGTGGTTGCGAATCTGGAGGTGTGGTGGCTGAGGCGGAAGATGAAATGGCGAAGTGGCAAGGGTGGAAGAATGGGAGGCGACGGTACTGTTATAAAGCACTTTCCCCACTTCTATGACTCAAGGGTTTTTGGGAAACCGTTCCCGCGATCTGCGCCGCTCCGAATTCTTCGATGCGGCTTAATGGGCCGTTACTAGGGTTTTCGCGCAACCACAGCCCACGTCGCTCATCTGTTGCTACCGTCAGTTGCTCCTTGCCGAAATATCGCCGATTTCTCCGCCATTTATTGAGGCTAAGTAACTGACACTGTACAGCCGTTACTCCGGTTTTTTCTCCAAGATTCAATTTCTCCGATAACTCCGCTTGCAGCTTGGGGACTGGTGGTCTGCTCCGTTGGTCTTTGATTGATTTTCTATTTCTGACACTGGCACCACGTGACTGCGTCACCTACTGTCAGGCTCGGAGACTAAGTGGGCGCACTTCACCTTACGGTGAATGTGCTTTGTTTTCTTTTTCGGCCAGGCCTGGGGACTGGCTGCGTGCTTGTCTAGTTTTCTACTATTTTTCAAGTTTCTAACCCTGGCACCACATGATTACATCATCTGCTGTCAGGCTCGGGGACTAAGTGGGCACACTTCACCTCGCGGTGAATGTGTGTGATTTTTTCTAGAAGATTACGTGCTTACAGAGGAGGATTGATTCCTATAACTTTGTTCGGACTCTAAGTGGGCACACTTGGTCCACTACGAAGAAATTTTCGATTCTAAACTTGAGCTCCTTACACCCTTATGACAAGCCATACTTGGGTCACTCTGGTCGGCAATGGTTCACGGTGCTCGGTGACAGGTTATGTTGCTCGGCAACGGTTTACACTGCTAGGCGACGGTTCACGTAGCTCGGCAGTTCAGCATGGTGGTGGAACCATGAGCTTGACTGCTCGGCGTTATTCGCACCTGCTCGGACAAGCGCAAGACGGCGTTGCACAACGGGTACAAGGTGCTCGGGGACTAGGTGTGGGGTGTACGATCCCGGATATCCACGGTAGACTACATGGGCTGCGCCCTTAGGGGTGTCCCAGCCCACAAGAAGAAGCCTTACGAGGCACGACTCTGCTCGGCGCCTTCCGCAAGACATCGGAAAGATATCCTGAAGATACTACGAGATCTGTTAGGATATGTATGATCCCAAGATTCATGTAATCAGTTATTACTTTGCGGTTATCTCTCAGATCTAACCGACTTGTAACCCTGTCTCCCGGACTATATAAGGCGGACAGAGACCCCCTCTAAAATCACGGCATATCATATGATAGCTAATACAAATCAATAGACCACAGAAGTAGGGTATTACGTCGTACTGACGGCCTGAACCTGTCTAACTCGTGTGTCTCTGTTGCCTTCTTGTTTTTTATCTCGCGCTTCTCCGCCGATCAATCTATCTTTATGGGATACCCCTCAGAGAACTATCGACGATATTCTATCAACATGTATGGTATTATATTTTTACGTTGCAATGCACGATTGTTTGGTATTATATTTTCACGTTGGAACGCACGATTTTCTAACCACAAAATCTGAGTATTAGTCTGCTGCGAACAGCGAGTGGGGGCAGCGCTCTTGACCGTTTGACCGTTCGGTCCTCGACGGTGACCCGTCCCTAAGTGGGGCCATTGCCCTTCCGTCCGTGCCCGTCCCCTTGGTAACCATAACGTCCGTCACTCCTCCGTCCTCCCGTTCCCGTCTCGTTCCGTTTTCCTTCTCCCACTCCAGTACTCCACCCACGGCTTTTACTACTACCTCTCTGCTACGGTCAATGTCAGTCAAAAAGCTCCCCTTCCTCTTCCCTTTCTCACCCGGCTCTCGAACTCTCCGGCCCTCCAAACCCTAGCTTTCCCCTTCATGGCCGACGGCGATCCGGAGCCGGCGCCGGCGCCGGCCAACGAGAAGCTACCTGCCCCGGCGGCGGCCGACGTGGATGAGACGCGCCCGCCGCCACCGCTGGAGCCCTCCGGGAATCCGGATGAGGAGAAGCGCCTGCCCGAAGAGGTAGAGGCGGAGGTGGAGACGCACCCGCCGCAGGAACCAACCGTGGCGCCGTCCGTAGATTGCCCGGGGATGGAGGTGGTGGCGGAGGCAGAGGCGGACATGAAGACGAAAGAAGTGGAGAAGGAGAGGGGGGATCGGGCGAAGGATAAGCGGAAGAAGGATAAGGAGGAGAAGGAGAAGAAGGTGGAGGAAGGGGCGAAGGGGAAAGTGACTGCGGTGGTGAAGGTGGAGGGGATGGAGAAGGAAGTCAAGGCGACCCGGCGGCCGGCTGGGGCCAGCGCGGAGACGCCCATCCTAGCGGTGCCGGTGGTGGCCGTGCCTTGCTTCATCGCGCCTCCAGGGTTTGCGGTGAGTCTGCCAATCCTCTCTCTCTCTCTCCCTCTCACTAAATATGAGTGAGCCCTGGATAAGGTTTCGAGCCACACATTTCTGAGTTGATTCATTCTTGAACAACTTGAACAAAGTGATAATTTCATACCCTAGTCAGCTGATCATAGACGATGCTAAATTGTTGTATGATATCACCTTTGATGGCCAATTGGCCAGTGCTAGACTTTGTACTGAATCAGAATTATAATAAATTAGAACGCATTGACCTATATATTATAAAATATAGCAATTGAAGTTCCATAATATTCTTAATTTTGTGCATGTACCATTATTAAGGCTGGCCTTGCGATTTTGTTGCAGTTCCATAGTTGATAGTTTGTTGCTGGAGATGAGTGGTCCACTTGCAGCATATTCAGTCTTCCATATGACATGAATTCAAAATGTTCTTTTTTGGGGGTGGGTTTGATCAGTAGCTCCATTAAGATGACACACATGATGGCTGGATATGCTGCAGGAATGCAGGATAACCACTCCTCAACTATCAGCAATGCATTATTAACTCGGGAGGCAGTTGCTAGAAACATGTTACTCCCTGTTTTTGAACATGAGTAACATTTGCAAAGCAACCCCTCTAATTTGATTTTTGTTACATTATGTCATGTTTACACATAAACACATTTAGAGAAGTAACACATGATGTTGACTAAATAAATACAAGAAGTTCAATTGGAGTTCTTAATAGTGTAACATAGCAGCAATCCAGGCAGTGTCTGAAAAACGGGTGCACTCAACTATACAAAGAATGGGTGCTAATTTTAACCATAAAATCATAATCTAGGCCATATTATTCCCTGATTATACGATGTAACGACAACTAGATTGGGTGGGTCAGCCCATAACCGGTTACCGAACTTTAGAACCTGACTCCAGGCACTACTTTTGTGGATATGAGCATGCAATGTGATATTGTAGATGACATTGAAAGTTCTTATGCAATGTAATTATATCTGTGTTATGTTATAATGCAATCTGCAGATTCTAATCCTAGTGGTCCTTGTTAAACATGATGGTAGTACATAAATCAAGGCAAACACATGTCAGACCACTGTTCTATTTCATATTTCATATATGTTAAAGGGCTGGATTAATCTCATTCAACATATACAGTATCTTGGGTCTCATGGTTTTTCTTTCACCCAATTTTGAGATTGGCAGATATCTGTCACCCAAATTTGAGATTGGGTATTATTTCACCCAAAGCAAGATGGTGGCCAATAAATCAAAATTACACAAGAGAAAAATAAAATCTAACTCATGCAAGATGTATGTATTAACCCCTTACAGCTGAAGCCTCAATGTGATGTGAGATTGGAATCGAAATTGAAGAGGCATTTGTGCATTATATACAAGACAACTATATAACGGAGTGTTGGCGATTCCTCGTTGCTCTTTTTAGTAGAGATAGGTTATGAAGCTTTCTTATGTATAACTTGCCACAGTCCCTCTGTTCTTTTGTATATGACATTATTTAGTTCAATTTTGAACTAGCCATCATCATATATGAAAGAACGGAAGGAGTAGGATCTTACTATAAATATGCATTGTTTTCATGTGCTGTATGGTCTATCATATATTCCTCAGTTCTATATAGTGGATTCTTTTATTGGATTACTTAGATCTGTAAAAATCTCTTTCTTGAATATTAGGGCCAGTTTGCAATGACTCATCAAGCAGCTTTGGCGAGTGTTACAGCACAGGCACAAATGCACTTGCAGTCACCAACTTCGTCTGCATGTTCGGAAGTGCCATCAAGTCCATTTTATATGACACCAAGATCTCTAGTGCCACTGCAGCAATCACCATCAGTAACTGAAGGAAATATTTGTAAACCAATTGCCGACAAGTCATTTTCATCTCATTCAAAATCACACCATGTTGTAAATATGGTAGCTGATGGCTTCAACTGGAGGAAATATGGTCAGAAGCAGGTGAAAAGTAGTGATAATTCCAGGAGCTACTATAGATGCACAAACTCAGGTTGTCTGGCTAAAAAGAAGGTTGAGCATTTCCCTGATGGCCGTGTTGTGGAAATCATTTATAGAGGAGCTCATAATCATGAACCACCACAAAAGACCAGATTTGCAAAAGAAAAAGTGACTCCTATTGGTGTTCCCTCTGGAGGCGAAACCTTGAGACTTGTGAACACAGAAATTGTAGAATCCAGTACGCCTACTTGTAAATTGGAACAGAGTGCCATCTCAGAAACTTCTGAGCAGCATCTCTTTTGCTCAAGTGACTGCGAAGGGGATGCTGGTAACAAATCTGAAGATGAACATCCTAGCGCAGAACCCCTGCCAAAGCGAAGGTCATTGTACTGTTGGACTATTTGATTCATTCATGTCTATGTTGATTAGTTGTTCTTACCTTTTGTATCCTCTATTGTTGTTCTTTGAACAGAGCACTCGAGACCACAGCGCCTAACCTAACGCCAGTTCTCAGAACTGTTAGAGAGCAAAAGATTATTGTGCAGGCTGGAAAGATGAGTGATGGATACAGATGGCGCAAGTATGGGCAGAAAATCGTGAAGGGAAATCCAAACCCCAGGTGGGAAGCCGCTCACTTTGTTGTCAGTACATGACAATCACAGAGCAATTTCACAATGTACTAGTACTTAATAGCAATATTGTCGATCTTTAAAGAGGCTTATTATCTCCTCTTATGGCTCATTATTATTTTCATTTAACCTAGCAATACTAAGTGATTGGTTTTTGTTCTAATCTCAACATCTGGGTTATGGATTTGTCCATTAGGCCTGTGGTTAGTAGGGTGATTTTGTACATTAGGTGAGCTTTATGTCCTGATGCTTAAAATTGACCATAAACATTACATCTGATGGTGCTTTTAGATACTAAATAACTGATGCAACAATGAGATATTCACAAGATAAAAATAAGGCAATATTTTTGTCATGTTCTCATGAATTGTCTTCAAGCATTCTTTTTATTATAATATAGTAGCACATCTGCAAAACTATTATTTTTAGGTGGTCCCGTGAAGGTTGTAGTAAAACCTAGAAACTTGGTTTATGAGATGGAATCAGTATTGCGATTGGCTATTCTTGGTGAAAGTTTACCATCTTTGATGTAGAGTCCCTTTCAAGATACAGTAAATTTTACAGAACTACAACTTCTGGGGCTAGTCTCGTAGAAATACAACTGTTTGTGCACTTAGCAGCACAAGACTACAAACTTTGTATGGTGAAAAACCGAGAAAATGGTAGTTACATCACAAAGTTGTAGTTTTGTGTTTGCTAGGGGCATAAATAGCTGAATTTCTGTGAAAGTGGTCCCAAACGTGTTAATTCTTTATAGTAAGGTGCAAATAGTTGTAGTTTTGTGAAATGAGTCTTCAGGAAATAAACAAATCCGCTTGCCTTCCCTTGTTGTCTATCCATTAGTCCATTCCATCTCAATATACTTGCATTAGGTTTTAAACTGGTGTTGTCTAAAAAAAAGGTTGTAGACTGTGTGTAAGAAGTGAAAGGGCCTTTAGCAACTCGTAAGTATCTTTCATGTGCCGAATTGTTTTACATTCATTTGGTCCTGTGCCTATGCGGTGCACTTATAGCCCACAAGGCCTTGGTGTTTAGGACATGGTTTTTGAGGCGTTGTGGCGAGGCATCGCGCCCTTCCCCCCTCACAGCGCCTAGGCGACTCCATACGCACAATTTAGGCGCCATGAAGGCGTAGTGTAAGCTAGAATTTTAGATACTAGTGCAGCACATACATACCATGTTCCCAATTCTTGAGCCCAGCACAATACTAGTATAGCTAAGAGAGCACTACTAATCAGTAATTATCATACTAATCAAAGGAAGAACCTTCTACTTTGTGTTATGTAAAAGTGTAAAGATTAAAGAAAGAATCAAACAGATACTATACTAATCAAAGAAAGATCCTTGTGCTCTGTGTTTGCTTATAAAGGTCTAAGAAAATAACAACCCAAGCACAAGCAGGCATTAGTCTCCTCCGTATGTGAGTATGTAGCAGGCCAATAATATTAAAAAGCAGCAATACTCATAGCAGAGTACACACACCAGAACAGAGGCGGCGGCACGGGGCTGGGAGATTTAGGGGACCAAAACAGAGGCGGCATCAGGGGCGTACACACGGAAGACGGGCAGGTGCAGATGGGCAACATGCAGACAGGCAGGTGCGGACAGGCGACTGCGTCACGTGCGGACGAGCAGGTGCAGACTGCGGACAGCCGATGGCTGCAGCGGCGGAGATGCAGGAGCGTCTCCACGGCAGGTGTGGACGGCCAAGCAGAGATGCATGGACAGCTCCGCGGCAGGGGCAGCCAGCCGGTGGACTCGAGCAGAGGAGCAGCCAAGCGGAGCTCGAGGTCCGCCCGCCACCTCCTCTCTTCCTCTCCCCTCGCCCGCACTCGAGGTAAATGCCTCGAGCGGTAGATTTCCCGTGCAAAGAGCAATATGGGTCACAGTTCCCGCCCTTTGCCTTTTGGCGCGGACGCGCGGTCGATTCCTGCGGGGCTGCTGTAATTTTGGCGCACTTCGCCCACGCATTCGTGTCTGGCGTCCGCAGCAGAGCTGTACGCGTCCGCCCGACGCCATTCTATGCCTAGGCTACGCCTAATTGAATAAGGCGGATGCCATACGAGTGCAGGTCGTGGCACCCCCGACGCCCAGCGCCTCTACCATGCCTTGTCGCCTAGGCGACGCCTCATAAACCACGGTTTAGGATGAACAGAGTAATTAATCCCACATATCCAATAAGTTCTAGGCTATAGATATGGGTATTAATGCAATAATGCCAATGATGTCTTAAACTATGTTACTGATTACAAAGTTTGTAAAGTGTTTGGTTGCAATCACCCTTGTTTTCATTTGATTAAAGTAACAAGCTTTTTATAAAAATAAACCATTATTTGGAGTACATAACTAATAACTCTATGTAGGTACAATGTGTTAGTTCTTACTTAATAGCCCTAGTTGTCTAATATCACGTAAGAAAAGGGTGTCAAGCTGAGTGTTCTCCCCTAGTCAACCATCCCATCCAAAAGAGATTGAGGCCTTCGTCCCTTAACCCTTAGTGATGCTGTACGCTACACCTTTAAACGTGATATGTTGTTGCTTCTTCTTTCATTCTGTATTTAGTTTTTTTTTCACAAAAAACTCTGCCCTGGGGAACAGCCTCCCCGTGGCATTATATTAAGAAGCCTCAACCACATGAGTTGAGAAAACCCCGGAGTCCTAGCTTAGCCCTATCGCACTATAACATAGGCCGACCACGACCTCCTGGGCTGGTGACCATTGCAACTACCCCCTGGAAGGAGGGTCAGTGCCCGGTCATTATTTGTTTGGGTTGCCAGCGAGGTCATCTTTTTGGTGCCACCAGGATTTGAACCCTGGCCGGTGTCTCCCTCATCTAAGGTATAATACTACAATGTGAGTGTGGTTGACTAGTAGCAGCATTGGAACTGTGGAAATTGTTAGTAGATGGACAGTGGAGGCCTAGTGTGGAACCTCTGTCATGCACACAATGTTCAATGTGACAATTTAACCCAAAAGTGATACTGTTCTGTTTAGTGGTGCTGTTGGTTTGTGTGGTTGCAGATGAAATCATTTAGTCATTTGGTCCCAATTTGTATTTGTTTCTTTTGGTACACTTATGTGTATATTGGATCAATAGTTCCCCACTTATCTTTGTTGTTACAGTTGTCTTCTATAAATAGCTTTCATGTCTTCAGAATATGTTACAATGTACGTTCCTTTGCAAGCAACGTTGCTATGCTATCTAAATTCTCACTAGCACTATATCAATGGTTGCCAATTCCCAACCAAAACTTGTCAGGGAATGAAGATACAAGTTGAGTTGATATCTTAAATGTCGTTTTTCATGTGCATGAAACAATTACTTCAAGCTTTGCAGTTCAAAATCTTGTTTGTTACATCTGCCCATTTGTTCTGTCTAGGTGCTGTTTTAATTAATTTGCTTTCTAAATTGTGAATCAACCTCTGCAGGAGTTATTACCGCTGCACGCATGGTGGATGCCCTGTCCGTAAGCATGTGGAAAAGGCACCAGATGATGTTAACAATATTGTTGTAACTTATGAAGGTAAACACAATCACGATGAACCATTCAGAAGCAGCAGCATACCAGTTTCTGCAATCAGTCCATCAGCGACAACCACTGAGCAACCCAACACATCAACTACATCAGATGAGAAACCTCCAACCATTACAAAGAAGGATGCCAACAGTGAGTCTGATAAGGAGACAACTTTGGAATTCGGAGGTGAGAAGGCACTTGAATCTGCACAAACACTGCTCAGCATCAAAACTAACTCCGATGACATGAAGAACTCTGTCCTGAAAGAAACTTCTGCTGCAGTTCCAGTCCAAAACAGTTGAGCATGCTGAGATAGAGGGTGATTCGATTGACATCTTAGGTTGTCATATTTATCGGTTCAGTGATATGTTATTGTGTTAACTTGTGTATGAGGTGAGGCTTGGTGTTCGGCGTTCCGTGTAGCACTGGGGAAGATTTGAGGAAGCATTAGGTTCAGGAAGCCATGACTGGTCGTCTGCCTGTATAGATTCCCATTCCCTAGTGCGTATAGGTACTGTATTTTACCTGAGGCTCAGCAACAAGGAGACCAGATAACATGTGTGGGGCGGTTCTTTCAGAACCTTGTGTGCTGTATTGTTCTAGTTCAATTTATTGCATAGCTGATATGTGATGTGATTTATTTATATATCGGCATAACATCGGAATACATATCATGCATGCTGTCCTATTTGCAGTTTGTAATAGCTGCACGATTGTCTCGTCTCCAGAGTTGCTGCTCACAAATTCTCTGGAACTGTGTACAAAGCAATGGAATGATGTTGGCAGCTGCTACTTCTATGCCAATGCGAAGCTGGGAGCGGGCTCGAAGTCCTTCACCGTATTCTTCACTGCGTTGATGTCGATGTCGATCAGCTTCCCCGTCGCAGACGAGATGACGGTGCAGCTGCTCTTGTCCTCCACGTACGGCAGGAACAGCTTCGCCTTCTCTGCCGACGAGAACAAGGCCACACTGGCAAAAAGAAGAAAAGTTGCAGAACCCAAAGCGTGGCATTGCAACTAGGAGCTGAAATGCCGGTGATATGGCGAGTTTACTTACCATGGCTTGTCGCGGGCGTTGGCGAGCTGCACGGCAGCGGTGTTGGTCGCGACGACGCCGGCAGAGTCGTTGATGAGGCAGGTGAGCTTGGAAGTAGGCCAGAAAAGGCATGGTAGGTCATCTTTGAAAGGTTCCATTCTGCAATGCATGGAGCTTCATGTAGGACAGAAGAGACACCTACCTGGCCTGGGGTGGTGATGAACAGGATGTTTGTGTCTTCCCCCACCTCCTCCTCGATCTCATCTCTGTGCTTCTCATGGGGGATCACGAACAGAGGCTTGAGCCCCTTGTCACCGGAGCTGCCAAATAGACGAATGATATCACTCAATCACTGCTCATCGCAATGCATTTTGCATGCCACGACGAAATAAATAAATGATCATGATGAGTGCACCTGATCTCCTTGGCTATCTGAGCCCAGTGCTCGAGGGGAAGAAGGCAGTCGTCGTCGCCTCTGGACTTCATGTTGGCGACGGAGTCGGAGGCGATGCCGTGGATGACGACGTACTTGCCCTTCTCCACGCCGGCGCGGCTGTACTTGTCCTCCACGTACGCCCGCAGCTTCTTGGAGATGGACACCCGCAGCGGCGGCGTCGGCTGCTGGGGCACGTTCTTCGCCGGCCGGCCGATCCACTCCAGCATGTCCTTGTACCTGGCAATAGTACATCAATCGCAATTCGGGCTTTGCGCTGCAAGCAATGGTTGTGCAAATGCAGGGCAACGGGTATCTCACATGTGGTACCCGCCGTCGGCGAGGTTGTTGGTCGGCGGCTTGAACATCTCGTCGAGGAACAGGCCCGCGCCGACGCTGTTGACGTTGGGGTAAACGTAGCCGACCTTGTCGCGCGCCGACGACATGAAGAGGAAGAGGGCGTGCCCGAGCCCGGCCAGCCTCGTCGACACGATCAGATCATAGTACCTATTCTGCCGGTTGCAATAACATGACGAGATTCAGCCAAAAGCATGCACAGTTTACTCATCCAACTACCAATTTCTCACCAGTAGCGCGTAATAGCTCATAAAACAGAGGACACAAAACAGAGGAATTGTTCCCTATGCAAGCAAGGAATAGCACAAGTATGTACGTACCTTCAGGACGCCGAGCATGTGCGTGTACTCTGTGGGCTCTGGCCACTCGTCGTCGGGGTCGTAGACGTTGGCGTACCTGACGTTCTTGCACATCTCGTACACCTGCTTGCCCCTGGCCGACGCCACCACGTCGACCAGCACGCCGGGGTACCGGTCCTTGAGCATCTGCACGACGGGGAAGAAGAGCACGTTCTCGTACACGCCGCCCGACACGACGCAGCACGCGCGCCGCACGTCGCCGCGGACCTTGGAGGCCAGGCTGTCCAGCTCCGGGTTGTAGCCCTGCGGGAACCGCAGGAACCCGTACGGGTTCGCAGGGTCCTCGGGCGGCCGCGGGTCCTCCTCCTGCTTCCCGCCGGAGAACATGCCCTGGTAGTCGAACTCCTCGTCGGGCCCGTCGTCGAACGGGTCCAGCCACGGGTTCTTCTTCTTCGCAGACCACGCCGCCACGCTGCGGCGGTGGCCGGTGGAGGGGAGGACGAGGTACCTGCAGCATTGCCGCGGCGCGGGGGGCTTCGCTGGCGCCATGACCCTTGTCGTCGTGGGCGTTGTGACCATGGACGTCGACATGGTCGGCGTCTGCATGGCGCGCTAGCTTAGCTTTGGATATTGTTGCTGCTGTGCTAGTTAGTATCTGTGTGTGTTGGTTTGCTTTCCATTTTTTTTCCCCTTCTGATAAGGGAAGAGAGGAGGGAGAAGAGTTTTTGGATTTGGGGCTGGATGTGTGGACGAGGAGGGATATTAAAGTGCATGCTGATGCTGGCGTACATCTGCCTTTTGGTTTCCTGTGCTCTTTTCCCTTTTACATGTATATTTGTATTTGAGTTAAATGCACCAAAGATCAATTAATTTATGAGAAGGTTTCAGTTAGGTTCACCAACTTTTAAAGTGGCTTTTTAGATACATAAACTTAGAATGGTGTATCACTTAGGTCCATAGATGTCCACATTGACTTCTCATGCTGACGTGATCTGCCGACTTGTCTTTCTGAAGCACTATTCATGCTTGATTTCGTCAAACATCCCGTGGGCGCGCGAGCAGGTGAGCGAGGGGACGTGGAGAAGACGCTGGACGAAGCCGACGCGTCGGTGGAGGTGTCGCGGTGGCAGCGCCACTCCATCTACCGCGTGTCGGCGTGCATCAAGGACCTGAATCGCAAGGCGTAGAAGCCGCAGGTGGTGTCGTTGGGCCCCTTCCACCACGGCCACGACGGGGAGCTCCTGCCCATGGAGGAGCACAAGCGGCGCGCGCGGCACCTGCTCCGGTGCGCCAAGCGGCCGCTGGAGGAGTTCGCGGCCGCCGTGGAGGACGTCGCGGAGCAGCTGGAGAGCGCGTACCTGGACCTCGGCGACGAGTGGCACGACACCGACGGGAGGGAGCGGTTCCTGGAGATGATGATCGTCGACGGCTGCTTCGAAGCATGGGGTGATGAAGGCCACCGAGGAGGACGGGAGGAATAACGTCAGCGACTACGCGCCCAACGACCCCATCTTCAGCCACCATGGGGTGCTCTACATGGTGCCATACATCCGCCGCGACATGCTCATGCTCGAGAACCAGCTGCCGTTGCTCCTGCTTGAGAAGCTCGTCGCCGTCGAGACTAGCAAGCCTCCGGTACAAGATTATTAGTTCATTTTTTACATAGTATTACGACTTACGAGGCCAAGTGAATAAGCATGCTGTTGTGCATATGGATGGTGCCAAGAACGCATCAGAGCGCCGACGTGATCAACAGGATGGTGTTGAGGTTCATGTCTGGGTCCCCGTCATCCCGGCTGTCGCCGGGCAGCACTCTGGGGCTCCACTCGCTCGACGTGCGCCGCTGGAGCATGCTCTACGGCCCGAAGCAGCCGCCACAGGTACTATCATGGGACATCGCGCCGGATACGACGGACATCATCCGATCGGCGGTGGAGCTGTACGAGGCTGGGATCCGGTTCAGGAAGACCAACTCGGACAGCCTCCACAACATCCAGTTCCGCGGCGGCGTGCTGAGCATGCCGGCGGTGTCGGTGGACAACTCCACCGAGTACGTGTTGTTAGTTGATCTCCACCATATTGGGCCCTTGATCTGCGCCCTGATCGAAGGCGCCCAACCCTAATATGGTTGGTGGGCCCCTGTCGCATAGTACTATATAAAGAGAGGTAGGGATTAGGGCTCTAACTATGAGGTTGACCGGAGCCGTTGTGACCCACCAACAGAAAACCTAATCCGATCTAAAATGAGTGCTGCCAGCGACGGAAAGCCCCATCAACCTCACCGTCGCCTCTACATCGCCACTGGATCTCACCCCCACTACGGTGGTGCTCCACCGCGCCGAGCTGCCATGACCTCACCGTCCAAGCCGCTGAGGCGCCATGGACCGTATGATGACCTAGGGCAAGGTACATAACAGTTCCCCCATCTAAGTAAGATGCTTACCCCCTGATCTATGTTTAAGAGAGGTGCTACATTTCTAACAATGGTACCAGAGCCAAGGTTACTAGTGTGTAGATCTAGTATGGGGTAAAGCATTAAAAAGAAATAAAAGAAAGAACAAGGGTTCAATCCGTTTCGGATTGAAACCCTAACCCTAACCGGGTAAAAGAAAAGAGAAAAGAGAACAGGAGGGTGGCAGATGTCACTGAACTCCCGATCACCATCGCCACCGCGCGAGGAAAGGTGCCGCACCGCCGTCTTCGCCGACGCGCGGCAAGAAAAGAACAGACCTCCTTTCAAATCTGAGCAGACAGAAGGGGTTCCCTAACCCTAACCCTAACTGGGTGAAAGAAAGAACAAAGGAAGAGGGATTCGGTCTAGAAGAGAATCAAAGCCAAACCCTAACCCACAAAGCACTCACTAGGAAGAAGAACAGTGACTCCAGTGAGTCAAACCCTAACCCTAACCCCAACCCCAAATCTCCAAAAAGAAAATAAAGAAGATCCAAAAGAGAAGAAGGGGAAGATGGGAAGGGGCTTATCTCACCGATCTCGAATCAAAACCAAGAGAAAAACCAAATCGGGTTCAACCGAACCCTAACCCTAACTCGCGATGAGGAAGGGGAAGAGAGCGATTCAGTACAAATAGAAAAGAAAAGAAATTAAATGAAAGAGATGAATCGAATCGAACGAATTGAATCGGGAAAAGAAACCGTAACCCTAACCCTAATCCCCAATCGCATGACTTAGATCTAGAAGGGGAAGAAGAAAGGGAAGGGCAGAGGCCTACCCTCGCCGCTGCCGACACCGCCGTCGCGTGGGACGAACAGGTGCGCTGCCGCTTCACCGGCGCGCGAAAAGACAGCGCCGCTGCCGCTCAGGCATGGCCTCCATGGGCGTGGTGGGGCACCGCCGCTAGTCCGCTCGACGACAGCGCGCTCACCCGCGTAGGGAGCGCGCACTTCGGCAAAAGGGCCGACAACGACGCCATGTCGCTCGGTCGCCGCCACTGCTCGCTGCAATGAGAGCTGCTGCGCTGAGAAAGAGAAAGGAAGGAAAGAAATGCCTATAGTTTCTAGGGCAGCCGTGGCCGGGGGGGTTTGATCCAGCGACATCGTCGCTCAGCCGTCAGATCAACGTGGACGTCTCAGATTCAATGGGCCACCTTTCGGCCCAGGCGGGCGAGCGTGGCGGGCCACTTTCGTGGTCTAGGCCCAGGTTGCGGCCTGGGCGCGGGGGAGGTGCCGCGCGCACGCGCGAAAGAGCTGCTGTTGCAGGCCGGGCCGCTACTGTAGCTGATGGGCCTGGGGTGCGCTGGCGCGTTGCTGGGCCACGCGCACTGCTACGCCGCTGGGTCAGGCACTGCGCTGGCTTGCTGGGCCGTTTTACTGCTGCAACAGGCCGGGCCAGAATGAATAGGATGAAAAGATTTAAAGTTTATTTAATTTTCAGAAGTAGATTTCGATGAATTGTCTAGTTTAATATCTCTGTTAAAATTTGAACCAATGGAATAATTTTTCACAGAATGTTTGAGAAAAGTTTAATGCTTCTGAAAAATAGATAATGAATTTTTTTTATGTTTTCGCTGCTAAAGAAATTGTTTATTCTCCAGTTATTTTGAACCAACGTGATATTTTATTGGAGAAAAAGATATTTTGACATGATTATGATGTTGTTATTTTCTTACCAATGTTATTAATAACAATATTGTAAATCTTAATGATTTTATGTATTATTTCTATTTCTGCCCAACGGTGATGTAGAATTAATGTATAAGAACAGTTGTATGTTTTGATTTTGACCAACGTTGGAATCAAGACATGCAATTGTTGTTATTTTATGTTAAGAAAAAGATTGACCTAGCCCTCATCTTGGCTGAGGTGGACTGTGTAGTCACCTCACCGTGTTCCACTGAGCCTGTGGCATCGGTGAGGGAGACAAACGAGGATGATGTCGCTTGGGCAACTAAAGAGAGGGATTTTGAATCACGAAAGATGTCCTATGACCTTGAACATAGGAAGTGGGTCACTGCTAACAAAAAATGTTTGGCTGTGATAAAGAACACGATTAAGCCTGCAATTGTGGGCTCAATCCTAGAGTGTGACACGGGCACCGAATATCTCGATAAAATAAAGAGTCAGTTCACTGGCTCTTCAAAGGCATATGCTACCCAGCTGATAAAGTAGCTGGTGACAGAGAGTTATTCTGGAAATGGTGGATAAGAGAGCTCACGATGCGTCGTCGAAATTATGGCACTGTCGTTGAGGGCATATTTCGAGGGGGAGAATAGAAAGACTAGTTAAGAATAATATTCTTCCTCCATTAGAGCTCTCAGATTTAGAACAATACAGAGAATGCATAAAAGAAAAGTATGTAAAAAATTAAGAAAGATGCAAAACAAAGCGCAGGAATTTTACAGATTATTCACACAGACATCTGTGGTCTGTTTTCTGTAAAGAGTGTGGATGGTTATGATTCGTTCATAACATTCACAGATGATTACTCCCATTATGGCTACATTTATCCAATCAAAGAAAGAATAGAAGCATTGGATAAATTTAAGATATTTAAGGTAGAAGTTGAAAACCAACATAATTTAAAGATTAAGACAGTCAGGTCTGACCATGGGGGGAGTACTACGGTCGGCATACCCCATATGGTCAAGTTCCTTGACCTTTTGCAAGATTCTTACAGGAGAATGGCATAGTAGCCTAGTATTATATACCGGGCGAATCTCAGCAGAATGGAGTAGCTGAAAGACGCAATCATACCCTGATGGATATGGTGCGCAGTATGATAAGTTACTCCGCCTTACCATTGAGCCTGTGGATGGAGACGTTAAAAACCATCATTCATATGCTCAATAAAGTACCAAGTAAGACGGTGTCCAAAACACCGTATGAGTTGTGAATAGGAAGAGTACCCTCACTAAACCACTTACGTGTGGGGGGGAGTCCTACTGAGGCTAAAGTATTTAACCCAAACATTAGGAAGCTAGATCCCAAAACAGTAAGTTGTCATTTCATTGGCTGCCCAGAAAAGTTAAAAAGTTTTTTGTTTCTACTGTCTAGAGAGACATACAAAGTTTGTGGAAACGAGACACGCTGTCTTCCTAGAGGATGAAATGATGAGGGGGAGCATGGTAGCTCGAGAAATTGACCTTGAAGAGAAGTGGGTGTATGCGCCCACTCCGATGATTCATGAGCCATTTTCTCACTACCTGCAGTCGCTGCACCGACAGTGCAAGATACTATAGTGCCAGCACCTATTGTTATTCCGCCTGTGGCAACAATGAATGATGATGAGGAACCTTTTCTTTAGGATCCTATAGAACCTATTGCCACACATGAGGGGAGCAACAACAGCCTCAAACAGAAGATGTGCCAAATGTAGAGGCCCCTAGAAGGTCTCAAAGAGTAAGAAAATCAGCTATTCCTGCTGACTATGAAGTATACAATACTGAAGAATTTCAAATGGAGGATGATCCCACCTCATTTGAAGAAGCCAAAAGAAGTGATCATTCATCAAAGTGGCTTGAGGCCATGGAAGATGAAATGAAATCGATCTATGAATACCAATAAAGTTTGGGACTTGGAAATAATTTCTAAAAGAGCAAAACAGTAGGCTATAAATGGATCTACAAAACAAAACTTGACTCTTAAGGGAATATAGAGAGATATAAAGCATGACTTATGGCAAAAGACTTTACGCAAAGAGAAGTGATTGATTGCAATGAGACCTTTTCTTTAGTCTCATGTAAGGATTCCTTCAGAATCAAAATGGCATTAGTGGCATATTGCGATTTAGAGTTATATCAGATGGATGTAAAGACGATATTTCTCAACGGGGACTTGGAGGAAAATGTTAACATGGCACAACCGAAAGGTTTTGTCATGGAAGGAAAAGAACGAATGGGACGCCGCCTAAAGAAATCCATTTATGGATTAAAACAAGCTTCAAGACAGTGGTACTTGAAGTTTGATCAAACAATAAGGAATTTTGGGTTTAAAGATAATGTAGAGGACAATTGTGTCTATGCAAAGTTTAAGAATAAGAAGTTTATCTTCCTTGTCCTGTATGTGGATAATATCTTACTTGCTAGTAGTGATGTCAGTCTACTACTGGAGACAAAGAAGTTTTTGTCCTCAAAATTTAATATGAAAGATCTTGGTGAAGCCTCATTCATTCTAGGGATCAAGATTCATCGAGATAGAAGTAAAGGGGTATTAGGACTGTCATAAAAGACATACATAGAAAGGATCTTAAAGAAATTTAGTATGCACAAATGTAGTCCATCACCTGCTCCTATAGTTAAGGGCGACAGATATAGGGATTTTCAATGCCCTAGGAACCAATATGAGATCGATCAAATGAAAGTGGTTCCATATGCTTCAGCTGTCGGAAGCTTGCAATATGCCCAAATATGTACACGCCCTGACTTGGCATTTGTTACCGGGTTACTTGGTAGATTCTAGAGCAATCCTAGAACAGAACACTGAAAATTAGTAAAGAAAGTCTTACGTTATTTGCAAGGAACGAAAAGCCTTATGATGACGTATAGAAGATATGATTCACTCCATATAGTGAGATATTCAGATTCTGATTATGCGGGAGATGATAGAAAATCCACGTCTGGATATGTATTCACTCTCGCAGGGGAAGTTATTTCATGAAAAAGCTCAAAGCAAACTGTCACTACATCATCCACAATGTATGACAGTTTGTAGCGTGTTATGAGGCAACGAGGCAGATGAACTGGCTAAAGAAATTCATACCTGGTTTGAAGGTGGTTGACGACATCTATAGACCACTTAAGTTATACTGCGATAGTAATCCGACAGTACAGTATGCTCACAATAATAAGTCAAGTGGTGCTGCCAAACATATTGACATAAAGTATTATGTTGTGAAAGATAAAGTTTGAGATCATGTCATAAGTCTTGAGCATATAAGTACCAAAAAGATGCTCGCGGGTCCGTTTACAAAAGGCTTACCACCCAACGTGTTCAGAGAACATGTAGCTAGCATGGGTTTAAGGGAAAGCCTATAATTCCTAGACAAAAGAAGGCCTAAAGTTAAGTATCTATTTCAGAACAGAGTGGTGTGTTGTAGCTGTTAAATCTATCGGTAATTGACCGTGATGATGAAACATGCTCTATGCACTAATCTGTAATGGAATGAACAAAAGTAAATGATATGAAATTGAAAGATGGTAGTGAGATCAAGGGGGAGAATGTTAGTTGATCTCCACCAATAGGCCCAATGGCCTATTGGGCCCTTAGATCTGCGCCCTGATCAGGGGCGTCCAACCCTAATATGGTTGGTGGGCCCCTGTCGCACAGCACTATATAAAGAGAGGTGGGAATTATGGCTCTAATTATGAGGTTGACCGGAGCCACCGTGACCCATCAACAGAAAACCTAATCCGATCTAAAGTGAGTGCTGCCAGCGACGGGAAACCCCACCAACCTCACCGTCGCCTCTACATCGCCACTGGACCTCGCCCCCACTACAGTGGTGCTCCACCGCGCCGAGCTGCCATGACCTCACCGTCCAAGCCACTATGGCGCCATGGACCGTATGATGACCTACGATAAGGTACATAACAGTTTCCCCATCTAAGTAAGATGCTTACCCCCTGATCTACGCTTAAGAGAGGCACTGCGTTTCTAACATGTTCCTCAACCTGATGGCGTTCGAGCGGCTACACGTCGGCACCGGCAACGACGTGACCGCGTACGTCTTCTTCATGGACAACATCATCGACTCCGCCAAGGACGTGGCGCTGCTCAGCACCAGCGGCATCATCCAGAACACCATCGGTAGCGACAAGGCGGTGGCACAGCTGTTCAACAGCATCTCCAAGGACGTCGTGCTCGAGCCGCAGAGCTCGCTGGATGCTGTGCAGCGGGAGGTGAACGCCTACTGCGGGAAGCCGTGGAACTTTTGGCGTGCCAACCTGGTCCACACCTACTTCCAGAGCCCTTGGGCGTTCATGTCCCTCGCTGCCGCCGTCTTCCTCCTCGTCATGAACGGTGAGCGAGGGGAGAAGAACAGGGAGTCAGGAAGGGGCACGCGGGCCACCACCGGTTGCCGGCGTGCGCAGGATCTGCCGGCCGCGAGCGCCACCACCGGCAGCCGCGGGCATGGGCTCTGCCGCCGCGCTAGCCTCGACCGAGGTGGGCTCCCAGGAGGGCGTCCACGGCGGCCACGAACTCCTCCAGTGGCCGCTTGGCGCGCCGGAGCAGGTGTCGCAGCGCGCGCCGCTTGTGCTCCTCCATGGGTAGGAGCTCCCCGTCGTGGCCGTGGTGGAAGGGGCCAGCGACACCACCTGCGGCTTGTACGCCTTGCGGTTCAGGTCCTTGATGCACGCCGGCACGCGGTCGATGGAGTGGCGCTGCCACCGCGACACCTCCACCGACGCGTCGGCTTCGTCCAACGTGTTCTCCACGTCCCCTCGCTCACCTGCTCACGCGCCCATGGGATGTTTGACGAAATAAAGCGTGAATAGTTACTTTAGAAGGACAAGTCAGTAGGTCACATCAGCACAAGAAGCTAATATGGACAGCTATGGACCTAAGTGATACTACATACTAAATTTATGGACCCAAAAAGTCACTTTAAAAGTTGATGGACCTAACTGAAACCTCATCATAAGTTAATAGATCTCTGGTGCATCTAACTCTTATATATATATATATATATATATATATATATATATATATATATATATATATATATATATATATATATATATATATATATATATATATATATATAGACACACACACACACATCTGCTTTGCTTGTTGGTGGTCATTCGTGCATGCAGGCACAGCGTGAGTGTGCGGTGTATGGATATTTGTGTCTATGTTTGTATTATAACTCAGAAAAAAAAGTGTTTGTAACACGTACCAAAAGTATATTATTATAAAATAATCGTTTTTAAATAAATGTACTCCTATTTTTAGATATTTAAACTCAATAGAGATATACGTACAATATTAATCAAAAATTGAAATCCGTTGAGTTCATACAACCAAGAAATTCACTTATTTGTGATCAAAGCAGAAGGGGGCCCAAGGGGTATTCATTGGATATCTGTTATTTTTGTTAATCAATAGTAAGTGGATAGCCAATTATATATGTCAAAATAGGGTAAAATCAATCATTCTTTTTATCTTTTAAATTTTTGAATACATGTTCTTTAAATCATAGGCCCACCTCTAATTTGAGGGGACCACAAACATATCACAATCAGGCGCTTGTCTTCACCTTCGATAACACTAAACTTTCTTCGCATTGCTATAACATTAATCGTTCTTCACATTGTTGTGCCGTGCATCAGTTAAACAAAGCGAATTGTCAAATCTGGATTAAAACCTTGTACTACTAGGTTTGACAATATACCCAACCCTTATTCATTAATACAAAAAGAAAAGGGTAGTAAGCCTAACCATTGATAGTTTACAATAGCGAATACATTGTCAAAATGAATTTAATACATTGAACTAGACCTGAGCATTTTGCGGTCCGAGCCCAGCCGAAAAAACCCCCGGTTATTTCGGACGAAATAATCCCACCCATGACCATTCCACTAGGCGAGTCAGGCCTATTCTTAGAGGCTGGGCTCGTACTGAGCCCGGGCCTAGGCAGGCCGCTAGCAGAGTTTATAGCGTAAAACAGCTAAAATAAATATTTCGGGTCAGGCTTGGACCGAGAAAAAAAAATCAATGATATCTATGTTCAGGCCCTATCGACTAAGGTCCATGGGCAGGCCAAAACACAGCGGGCTCAGGCGGGGCCTAATTTGCTCAGGTCTACATTGAACCAACATCAATCTCGTAGGCGGAAAGGTCAAGGATCAAATTGGAGCCATTTTCTTTGGATTCATCAATCTAATAGTTCGGTGAAAAAATTGACTTGCCTGGAACAGGAACCTCCACATAGGAACGATGAAATCATACAATCCTGCCACAAAGACACGTAGAAATGCTAACGTAACATATATGGCTCTTAATCATTATCCTGGGTGATAGCATCGTCAAAGAAGACAAGGTGAGAAAACTCAACCATACGCGGTTAGACATCATAAGAAGTAATCAGTAAGTAATATGTGTGTTAGATGAATTAATTTGATATATTATTCACAAAGTGTGAAACTATTTACATTTCTCTAATAATCTTGTTTAAACAAACTACTCTTGCTTTGTATGTCTTAATGTCTCTTTAAATTCATGTTTTTATTTTTGAACATTACATAATTTTTCGTTAGTGACTACTACAAGTCTGCAACTCTAGTGCGCACTCTGTCTATATATATGTTGGAGTGCTTCCATCAGCGTTGGTGTGGGAAGGATACTTCCACAACAACTTGTAACTCGTAAGACCTAAGCAAGCGCCTAACATCCTAGTGCACTCATTTGACCTGACTGATTTGAGTAATCTATAAATCAATGAATAAAATGTATTGTATAGTTGCCAATTAGATGTACAATATTCTCAACTCTCAACACTAACACACATCATTTTTTAAGGAATACAAACACACATCATTGACTAATACCAATAATTTGTCTATTTCCATATGCTTCCTAATTTTTGTATAATCTATGCTTATTAATCATATGAACAAGGGTTTTTTAGATTTGTACCATTACAATTTTACAAGTTTGGAGAAATATCATTACTATTCACATATTTGGAAACATGCCATTATAATTCTTATTCAGCTTGAATCGTGCCATTTTCTATGTATTCTACAACTTTAGGCCCACGCGTAGGTGATTAAAGACAGTTGTATTCTCGTATGTCCCAAAATACTCCTATATTTCTCTCTCCCATCCCTCGCTGACGCGTGGGCCCCACGCTTCAGCTTCTTCTTCAACCTCCAGCTGACCGGCCGTGATCAAATCGGGCCCCACACATCCTGCTGCTCCCGCACGAGAACGACGGCGGCATGGCCGACCTGCAGTGACCTGCCACCCGTGACTTCGGCCACCGAACACGGGAGCTGGCCTCCACGCGGCTCGCCATCCTCTCCATGGGGCTCCTCGGCACAGACCGCGCTAGAGAAGGCGCTCACCACCCATACAGCAGCAGGTGACGAACAACAGCAGGATCTCGACCTCCTCCTGCAGCTCAAGATCAACTACTACCCGAGGTGCCCGCAGCCGGAGCTGGCCGTCGGCGTTGAGGCACACACGGACGTCAGCGCCCTCTCCTTCCTTCTCCACAACGGCGTGTCGGGACTGCAGGTCTCGCGCGTGCGTGTTGCTGGTCCGCGCGCCCGCGCTGGCGGCGGCTGCTGCTGCTTGCGCACGCGCCCGCGGCGCAGCTGCTCGCACGTGTGCCTGCGTGGCGGCGGTGACGGCTTCTGCTCGCTCACGTGGCCGCCGGAGCATGGTCGACGACAAGATCGTCCTCGAGTTTGCCGTGGGGTGTGGGCGCCAGGATGCTGCCAGAGCGGATGGTCACGCGCCAGGCTTGCCGTAGCCGATCTGGTTGCTTGCCGTAGCCGATCTGGTCACCATCGGCTGGAGGTCGAAGAAAAAGCTGACGTGTGAGGCCCATATGGCAGCGAGGGAAGGGAAATAGAAGTAGAGGGATATTTTGGACATACGAAAATACATCTGCCTTTAGTCACCTGCGCGTGGGCCCAACACTGTAGAATACGTAGAAAATGACATGATTTAAGCTGAACAAGAATTATAATGATACGTTTCCAAATAGACGAATAATAATGGTATTTCTCTAAACTTATAAAACTGTAATGGTACGGATAAAGAAACCAAATGAACAACTGAGCGATATGACACACATATTTGAAACTTGATCCCCTTTTCTTCTCTGAAGATGTCCCAAAAGGTAATGTAATGCTGAGGAAGTGAGGAGTGAGGACAACTGATGACCTAGACTCGGAGTCGTCTTCTTTAAACAACAACTTCCTAATTTAATTGAAAAAAAAAGAAAAACAAAGCAACAACTTGAGTTGAGTATGTGCAGCCAGAGTCGTTAACACTATCGAAGTCAATGCATCGGGAAATGGTTTGATTCGATCTGCAGCATTTGGGTCTTTTGGGAAGCCGTCTCTGACCTCTCTGATACAGGCTTGCCCTTACCAGCAGGGAATGAAGGCGCTGGTCCTACCTGTCATGGGGCGCGTAGCCAGTCTCAAAGGTCCATCGGAGTGGGCGAGTGGGTCGTCGCCAATGGCCACCGACAGAGTCCGTCCCCATATTCAACGTGCACTAAAAGGGACACTTTGCACGGTGTAGCCGACAGGTGGGCTCTTGGTGCCGGGCCCGTGCGTCAGTTGCCGATGCTGGGTCCTTGTAGGGGCACCAGCAGTGGTTCGCGTCGGCGGGCTGCTGTGCTCTTCTTCCAGTCGTGCCCGTGCGTGCTCCCCCCACCACCCCAACAACACACACATACTACAGCACCAAACTCACTTTTCTTTCCGTGGCGCGCACCTAACATACCCGCTGACGCGTGGGCCCTCCCTTGACCCCTTTGGCGTGAGGGCCCCACCTGCCCGAATCGTTTGGCACGAACGCAAGCAAAGCTCGAGTTGTCACGTAGGTGAGACGTTCCAGTCCCACGACACTGCTTGCTACACCAACCAACACCTGTACAGGGCAAACCACTGAAAAGTGGGACCGGCGTGTCGGGCCCTGGTGTCAGTGTAAGGTTCTTCGTTACGATCCTGTGGGCACTAAAATTTTGTACTTTACTGACAGGTAGGACCACCCGAAGTGCACCTGGAGGTAAGTCGTGGAACCAAGTTTATCCGTTATCGAGATTCACCGAGCCGGTAAAAAGAAGCAACGTGGAACTAGGCGCACGGGCTGTCTCGCCACAAAACTTTTTTACTCTCACTGAATGATGGGGCAACGCGACCAGATTGCACGTACCGGGTCCACCTGGCGGCGACAGTACAGATAGTCTGGGTTGGCCGCGCAACGCCCGTATGCCCCTGCGCCCACCTCCATTAAACCTAAGTATGACAACGGGGATGTACTGATCGTCCGGTATCGTCGGAACGTTCTCTTCTTCGCTACGGAGAATTCATTTTGTCTCCGTCTTCCTTAACTGTCTCGGGTATAGATTTTTGTTTATCGCCGTATCCGTCGGACATCGGTCGAGTAATAGATACCAGACGGGTATTGCATACCCAATAAATAAGGACACTTGGGATCGCAGCTTTGTAATCGGAGACGTTTCTTCTTCACCCGGGTATAAGTGTCGGAGTCTCGGAAATGCCGAGGAGAAAGAACGAGGTTGCGAGGAGGACGAGCAAAGGTGGCAGAGAGACCGAACTGAAGAAGCGAGGGGCACGAGCGCTCGTGAGGCAGGTGTGCTTGTGCTGCTAGCGGAGATAGTGAGAAAAAAATTAAACTAGGGTTTCTAGAACACACAAACTATACATATGATTGTTTAAATTTAGACCAAAATATCTGTGTTGAGCTTTTTTAGTCTAATACTCACATAACAGCTCAAATAGTTATATTCCCTCGTGGGTAACAGAGACGGATAAATAGAAAACGTTCTCGTACCCGTTATGCCTGTCAGGATTCTTTGTCGTTTAGACGCCTACGGTTAAATATATAATCCCATCCCCGTCCGCGGATCAGATACCCGTCGGGTATCGGGAGCCGTGTTGCCATCTTTAATTAAACCACCACGACCTCTTCGCGCAACGCAGCGGAAAAGCGCCATCTCATTCTCTTCTTCGTCCGTCTCGTCTCTACTCTGCCCCCGCGCCCGGGGGAGCCGCGAGCGTCGTGCCACTCCCCTCGCCCCTCCTGCCCACAACGCCGACATGGCGCCGTCGGCGTGGGCCTTCGCCCTCGCCACACTCTGCATCGTCGCGCTCGCGCCGCCGGCCGCAGGGTTCTACCTCCCCGGCGTCGCGCCCAATGACTTCGAGAAGGTACGCGTAAGACAGCCCACACCTTGGCCTCACCTCGCCTCCGCTTTTCCCTCCTGGCTCGAGATCTCCTCCCTACTGCTTTGTGTGTTTGGGGATCGCGTGCGGTTCGGATCTGCTGTCGGCCGCCCCAGATCTGCGAACGCGCGGGCCGGCCGCATCGAGATCTGGCTGCGCGTGTTCGCGACGATTCTCGCTCTCCGCGCAATGGGTGGCCCTGAGAATGTTTCGGTCCTATATGAGCCGTGCAAAAAGCTGCGTATGTGTTTCTCCCTTCACGTTCTCCGCATGAGATTCTCATCGCGGTTGGATGCGTGATGGAGAGACAAACGACGGAGATGTGCCTTCACCGGGAAGGGCCCAGAGTGTGCACCTAGGAGAATGTGGAGCTGCAAAATTTTACATTACCGAGTGTCTGAGTCCTTCGGCGACAACATCCAGAGAAGGATCATATTAGGTTGTTACATTTTTAATATCAGTCGTTGTTGATTACGATATACTAGTTATGGCAACTGTTCTGTTCTGGAATGTAGTTTTCATTGATTTTGTAGCATTAAACCTAAGTACTTCACACTGCGATCGTGACAGTAGTTGCATTTTCTTTCACCCTTTATCTGTAATATTTTTTTAACATATTTTATGTTTCGTTGTATGTTTTATTTGTCTGTTTGTCAGTATCTGACCTATTGTCTTCCTACTTGTTATCGGCATTTGTCTTTTGTTGATATATTCATGTTAGTGCTGTTTGAAGTATTTAATAGCATCCGTGGCCTCATGCTGTCTTATTCCTTAAAATATTGGAGACATGTTTCTACTACATTAATAGATGTTTATAAGAATTATTGCATTTTAAATATCATTACAGAAAGATCCACTTCCTGTGAAAGTCAACAAGCTGACCTCAATCAAGACACAACTTCCCTACTCCTACTATTCTCTCCCATTCTGCAAGCCGGATACCATAGTTGACAGTGCTGAAAATCTCGGTGAAGTTCTTCGTGGAGATCGCATTGAAAACTCTCCCTATACGGTTTGTTCTTTCACTGTGCATTGGTTTATCTGATCAGTGTTTGACACCTTAGGCACTACTTTGACTGTTGAGCATATTCTTCTTCTTTTTTCAGTTTGAAATGAGGGAGCCTCAGATGTGTCAAATAGTCTGCAAGATATCTGTCGGGGAGAAAGAAGCAAAGCTTCTCAAGGAGAAGATTGAAGATGAGTACCGTGTTAACATGTATGTCAATAATTTTGCTGCTTGATTCAGGACCATCTATTAATGTCTGTCAATTGTTGAAACATGATTTCTCTAAATTGACAGGATTCTTGACAACCTACCTTTAGTTGTTCCTATCCAAAGAGTGGATCAAGAAGGTGCTTATTTCTATCAACATGGATTCCATGTTGGGGCCAAAGGAAAATATTCAGGGGTAAGTGGCTGTGACACATTGTTGCTCAAATGTTGTATTAATGCATAATCTTATGTGATGCACTTCTCATATATTTGGCAGAGCAAGGATGAAAAATACTTCATCCACAACCATCTATCTTTTACGGTGAAATATCACAGGGATGAGCAAAGGGATGTTTCCAGGATTGTGGCCTTTGAAGTGAAACCATACAGGTACATTGTTTGGAATGAAATAGCTGTAATTAAACGTAGACATTATCCTACTTGTTAATATCTAACCACAGAACTATGACGCATGCTGCAGCGTTAAGCATGAATATGAAGTGCAATGGAATGATAAGAAGACCCGCCTGACAACGTGTGATCCTCACGCTCAGCGTATAATTACTTCATCTGAGTCTCCTCAGGAGGTTGAAGTTGGCAAGGATATCATATTTACTTATGATGTGGATTTCAAGGTCAGAACTATGCTTGATTCTTTTTGTATTCCAAATAAGTGATTGTAGTAGCTGTAGTACAAAGTGTCCTCTAAGTGGAGCATGAATATTGTGTGTTCGCTCATTTCTGAAAACTACTGTGAATTTGTAGGAGAGTGACATCAAGTGGGCATCTCGGTGGGACAGCTATTTGTTGATGACAGACGATCAGATCCACTGGTTCTCAATTGTGAATTCTCTCATGATTGTTCTCTTCCTTTCTGGAATGGTTGCAATGATCATGCTTCGTACCCTTTACCGGGATATCTCCAAGTATAACCAACTTGAGACTCAGGAAGAGGCCCAGGAGGAGACTGGATGGAAGCTTGTTCACGGTGATGTTTTCAGGCCTCCATCAAACTCAGACTGGCTCTGTGTTTATGTCGGCACCGGTGTCCAATTCTTTGGCATGCTGCTTGTCACTATGGTATTTGCGGTTCTTGGCTTCCTTTCTCCATCGAACAGGGGTGGACTGATGACAGCCATGCTCCTGCTCTGGGTGTTCATGGGGTTGCTTGCTGGCTACTCTTCTTCACGTCTTTACAAGTTGTTCAAGGGCTCAGAATGGAAGAACATTGCCTTGAGGACAGCCTTCACTTTCCCTGGCAGTGTGTTTGCTATTTTCTTCTTCTTGAATGCTCTTATCTGGGGGCAAAAGTCCTCGGGTGCTGTTCCATTCACCACCATGTTTGCCCTTGTCCTCCTTTGGTTCGGTATCTCAGTACCGTTGGTTTTCGTTGGAAGCTTCCTTGGCTTCAAGAAGCCTACCATTGAAGATCCAGTGAAGACAAACAAGATACCAAGGCAGATCCCTGAGCAGGCCTGGTACATGAACCCAATCTTCTCGATTCTAATCGGAGGGATCCTTCCATTTGGTGCTGTGTTCATCGAACTCTTCTTTATCCTTACCTCCATCTGGCTGCACCAGTTCTACTACATCTTTGGGTTCCTCTTCCTTGTGTTCCTGATTCTCATCGTGACTTGTGCTGAGATCTCGATTGTGCTATGTTACTTCCAGCTCTGCAGCGAGGATTACCTGTGGTGGTGGAGGTCATACTTGACATCTGGTTCCTCTGCACTCTACCTCTTCTTGTATGCAACCTTCTACTTCTTCACAAAGCTTGAGATCACCAAGTTTGTCTCAGCTGTTCTGTACTTCGGTTACATGCTCATTGCCTCGTATGCCTTCTTCGCCTTGACCGGCACAATCGGATTCTACGCGTGCTTCCTGTTCACAAGGCTGATTTACTCATCGGTCAAGATCGAGTAAGGTGAAGTGCACTCTTGCCTAATTCTTTGTTGCCACGAAGAAAGAAGTATTCTGTGGATAATGAATTCTACAGGACCGCTGAGTTTAGCTGCAAGTGGCCTCGTTTTGAGTTTTCAAAGCTGGTAGTTATGATGAAGTTGCGATTCATTACCGTATGATTCAGGTATTATAGCTAGCTCAGTTTTTTTTTTGTTTTCTGTTTTTGGGCTGTGCCTTTGGACCCGTGAGGATATATGCTTATGAAGCTTTCGACGCTGAGCGAACTGTATAAGGATGCTGAGTAATAATCTATCTCTTGTTCTTGTCAGAATTTATGTACTTGTTGATGTGCACTGTGACTTACATGATATACAATTATAGCTACAAAGTCCAGCTCCTGTTTCTTTTGTATCGGAGTCCAGACAAATGGATTCTTAGATAGTTTTTCTAACGTTCTGACCTTGGGGAGCTTTCGCATTTGTCATGTGTTCGTGAAGGACCCTCTCTTTGGCGGGCGGTTGTCGATGATCGGATTGCTGATCTCTTTTTTTTCCTCTTCTACGTGACACGATGATAACTCTTCTGCGTGACACGATGATAATGATGAAAATCGAAGGATTATGCGCAGCGCAGACGCGTACGTGACGGCTCGCAGCGCTTGGCTCCATTGTTCCCGGTCGCACTCCATTTTTCCCGTCCGCGACGGCCTCCTGAGGAAGCGGTATAGTCGAGGTGCCGCTGTCGGACTCGGACAAGAGAAGGAAACTCTTCAACGTGGCAGATGCAGATCGCTGATGGACGGAAACTGGGAGGAAGGGGGCGCACAAAATTCGACGGCGTCCCGCGTGGCGATGCCTCTAGCGGCCGGACGGAGGCCGAGTCCGAGTCCGAGTCGATCACGAAGTACGTACGATTCTCGATTCCACTATCGTCGTCACCACATCATCTCGTGTATAAATATACGATGCGAAGGAGAGGTCCTCCCTTGCATTGGTCCTGTACTGTATCATCCAAAAGCAGTTTCCCGGCTCATTAATCACCGCTGCAATGGAGAAGCAGGGAAAGCTTTCCTTCTCCATCCCCACACAGCGTCGCCGGCTCATCAAGCCTCCTGCCTGCCTCGCCGCCGTCGCCGACGAAGGCACAGGATCTCGCTCCACGCCCGCCCCGCAGTTCATCACCGAGTTCGGCCCCTCCGAAACCGCAACCCCCGCTATCATTGTCGCACCGCTCCCCAACTTTCCACCTGTTTCGTCGCGAACCCTGCGACGGATCATCGTCACTTAAGCCTGCGATCATCGAGGAAGCAGGTATCGTCTTCACCAGGGCGCCCGACGACAACCCTCGCTCCTCCAGCCACGCCTACGGCCTCAACCTGCCAAGCGCCCCTGCTGCCGCCATGGACAAAAACAAGGCACCGCCTCATCAGGTCACCACCACCACCAGCGAGCTCTTGCGGCGGCGGTTCAAGCAGGACATTGCCGCCCTTTCCGACCACCGTGACACGGAGGAGTACCCCAAGTTTTCTGCAAAGGCGTTTGCTGCTGCGGTCCTGGCTGGCTACGGCTGGTCCAAGGGTCAAGGTATTGGAAGGAACAACAAGAAAAAGGGAGATACAAAAGTTTTCTCGTGCGGCCGTCGCCCTGGGACAGGGGCACAAAGACAGACGTTTGGCTTAGGCTACAACCCAGAGATCTCTGGGGCTGGCAAGAAGAGGAAGAGACAAGACACTAGAGAACAGGAGAGGGTTTGTAGCGCGAGACCGAGGAGGGGTTGAGAGGGAGTTTTGTGGAAAAAAAAAGGGGAGGTCAAGATGCTGCTAGTGTGCAGCAGAGCAGGATATGCTCGAAACAGTCTTACATGAATCGATGGCCATGTGCTGCTTCTCTATGGGAAGCACACGGTGATGTTTACAGGCACTTGATACATAAGCTTTAAGAATCAAATGGGCGGAATTGATCTCAATATCTCATCCCATAAGTCGCTATAGTCTTAACTAGGAACAGATGTCGCCTGTTATTCATTGCAATGATTCCCCATGTATAAATATATGCAATACCGATCAATCAATAAAGCAATCAATTCATTCTATTATCTCAGACTCTTGTCTCATTTACATTTGAGCCTTTGATTTACAACAAATCGAGCATTCCATTTACAACCCACTATTTGCGCACACCGCCAAGAACATGAGAGAAGAACAAGAATAGAAGGAATAGGGACCAAGAAAACATGCGGCTTGTTCGGCTGCCCACGTGCGGCTGGCCGGCCAGCTTTTTTTCTAGCCAGAGCAGTATTTTTCTCTCAAAAAAAACCAGCTACTACAGTGTTTTTCAGTTGCTACAGTGCGAAATTAATGTCAGCCGAACAGCTTGACCTCCAACTTGATCTAATTGACGAGAGTAGGAGAATTCCACTGACAACGACCACCGACCCAGACGGCCTTCGTGGCAGGACGGAACATTCTTGAAGGAGTTGTTATCCTCTGAGACGATTCACGAGTTTCATCGAAATTTTTTGAAGAGGGTTATTTTCAACATAGACTTTGAGAAAGCCTATGACAAGGTAAGTGCCCTTTTCTATTTCAAACCCTACGGCCTTGTTTAGATGATGGTTGAGAATCAGTATTTGGCACTGTAGCATTTTCGTTTGTATTTGACAATTATTGTCCAATCATGACCTAACTAGGCTCAAAAGATTCGTCTCGTAATTTACAATCAAACTGTGTAATTAGTTGTTTTTTATCTATATTTAATACTTCATGCATGTGTCCAAAGATTTGATGTGATGAAGAGAGAGTGAAAAAACTTGGAATCTAAACAAGGCCTACGTATGAAAGGTTGTTGGCCCAAATAAAGGCCAAGTAGTTTTTAAGCTGCTTAATTGACCCCATTCTTAGACGCCATGGCCCCTTTAGTTTTTCAATACCTAATTAGTAAGGGCATGGTCCCTTTAGTGTCAATACTTGATTAGTAAGGGCTCGACAAGCTCATTTAAAAAATGATCACCGATTGAAATCATTTTTCTTTTAAAATAAAAATAAGTTGATTTCAAATGACTTCTGGCTTTAGCTTGGCTCGTTAATCTTGGTTTAAAGTTAGGTATCAAAGAATTTATGAGATAATAATAAATAAGATTATGTCAAATTTAAAGAAAACTCGAAAAAAAATCCAGTTGACTCCTTATCCACCCTGTTTACCTAGTGACTTGCTATGTCTAAAATGTCGTAAAAATAGCTATGTTTGAGGCGCATGAGCTGTTGTGTCAACACTTGTATTTTATTTTGCTTTGAAAGCGCATGAGCCGCTATGTCTCAACTGCAAGAGGTGCTTTTGCGTTCCAAACACAAGAGGTGACTGAACGGTGGAGGTAAGTTGAAATGCGACTTGCTCAAGGTAAGTCACTGTATTTTTGTCCAAACCAAAGTTAATAGTACGCAAATTCCACTGCTACAGAAAAAATCTTTTGCTAGGCGTTTTGAAATGGGCCTCGAAGGCGGAAAAGAATTTCAACCGCTTCGGTTAATACCTGAGATTAACCAAGACGGTTATTTTTATTAACCGAGGCGGACCTTATAAAATACCTCTATTTTCAGAGGCGGGCGACTTATAAGGCCCGCCTCGGAAAAAAGGCCGAGGCCTAGACCAAGCCCGTAGGCGCGACCAAGTATAAAATCACGAGTTAGGGTTTCCTCTCTCATCTCCCACTCCTCTCCCATCTCTGCTCGATAGGAAGCGGCGCCCTCAGCTCTCCTCCCCGAGCGCGCTCCTCTCGGCGCCGCTCCTCTCCCACTCTCCCTCTTCTAAGTGTCGGTGGTCTCTCTCTCTCCCTCTCCCTATTTGAGCCGGTGGTCTCCCTCTCCCTCTCCCTCTCAGGCACGGGCAGGGCGGCCTCATGCGGACACCGGAGTCACGGCGTCACCAGGCCATCCAGGCGGCGGCTGGGCGGCGCGGGTCACGGCTCCCCTCCGGCTTCTCAAGGCGCGGACAAGGCTCCCTCTCTCCCATGGCGCGGCGGCGACGGATTGGGTCGCGAGGTCGGCAGATCCAGGCGCAGGGGCCCGGATCTGGCTAGCAGCGGCCGGATCGGGCAAGCGGGTGGCCAGATCTGGCGAGCAGCGGCCGGATTTGGCGAGCCGGTGACCTCCGCCAGCGAGCGGGCGCGACGGCGGCTGGATGGGCTCACTAGGCTTATCCATGGGTTTTTCTTTTTTTTGTTTTCTTTATTCGATTTATCGAGGCGGGCATCTAACCGCCTCGGAAAAGGTTCCATTTACCGTGACCTTTTCTCGACGGTTACGATGCCCGCCTCAGTTAATTATTTTTGTCCGCCTCGGTAAAATTTTATGTAGTAGTGTTCATTTAAGATCTCGAATATGCGTTACAATATTCACTAAAGTGAATATTAAAGAAATATATCATCCACTTAATTATAAGTGACTTTGAAATGTAGTGCTAAGTAAGCAACACATGATTAGCTTGTGGGCTTCTTCCAGTGTTAAATTCTTTTTTGCTCTATTTGTAAAATTCATTTTCTAGATGTGGCTCCTCTAGAAATAATCTTGAGGGTGGTTTGGTACGCCTCTAGAAATTGTCTCCTCTATGATTTTTTTTCCAGCTGACTCTAAAAATACTTGATGTAGTAGTGTTCACTAGATTGAGTTTTTGGGGCTTTTTATTAATCGGATTTTAATTTTTGGGACAATTTTTGTGTGGGGTTCAAGATCACGACTCGAGCCCGACGAGTCATGGTAGGCTCCTCTCTCTTATGGCGTGATTGGTTCTCGAGAAGGAGCAGCTCTGGGTCATCGAGAAACCGATTGGCCAACCCAGGAGCTCCCCCTTCGTCGACGATGTTGTCCACCCGTCTGAACCAGACCTCCACGCCATCGTGGAAGGCGTCCACGTACTCATCGATGTCGGTGGGTGGAGAGGCGAACTCCAGTGGCGGTGTCCTCTGTCCTGCCATCGCAGGGGACTGTGGTGGAGGTGAATGCGTCGCTGCTGGTGGAGACTGCTCTCCAGCAGCAGCATCTCCTCCTCCTAGGATCACCAAGTGCTTGATGGTGAAGGTGTTGCTGATGCCACCAGCTTCCCCGGCGCCTTGATCCTCCCAATCCCAAGCAACCATCTCATCAAACACTACATCCCTAGAAATCACCACCTTGCCTCCCTTGGGATCATAGAGCCGATAGGCCTTGCTGCCCTCCTCGTAGCCCAACAGCACCATGGGTGTGCTTTTGTCCTCCAGCTTGCCGAGGTGGGGCTTTGTGTTCTTGACATGGACAACGCATCCAAATGTCCTGAGGAAGGGCACATTCGGCTTGCGTCCATGCCAAGCCTCAAACGACGTCTTGCCCTTCAGGGCCTTGGTGGGCACGCAGTTGAGAATGAACACCGCCGTGGTCACCGCCTTGCCCCAGAACTCCGTCGGCATCTTCTTGGCTTTCATCATCGACCTTGCCATGCCGACCACTGTCTGGTTCTACCGCTCCACCATGCCATTCTGTTGCGGCCTGTACGGCGCGGTGTGGTGGCGCACCACACCTTGATCCGCACAGTACACAACGAACTCCACAGAGGTGAACTCACTGTCGCGATCAGTCCGCAACATGCGCAGCTTCTTTCCGCTCTCAAGCTGCAGCCACATGAAGCTGCAGCCTCGGTCTTGCTGGTCAAGTCTGCAATTTCGTAACACGCGCGCGCCTTGAACCTCTTGATCGCTTTTGCTGCCTCGGTCTTGCTGGTCAGAAGCTGCAGCCACATGAACCGGCTCTGATCATCCACCAGCAAGATGAAGTACTTGTGCCCGTCGTGCGTCGCTGGCGTGATCGGCCTGCAAAGGTCACCATGGACCAGCTTGAGGGCCTCTGCTGCACGGTACTTCGCTGTCTTCGGGAACGGTAGCCTCCTTTGCTTCCCAGCCAAGCAGCTGTCACACAGCTCGCCGGCGTGCTCGATGTGAGGCAGCCCAGTCACCATCTTCTCTAGCCGATCAAGAGCGTCGAAGCTGAGATGGTCATATCGGGCACACCACAGCCACGGCTCCTCCGTGCGCCGTGCAGCCAAGCAGATGGGTTGCTCCACCTTCAAATCGAGCAGCTACAGTCGGTTCTAGGACCGCTTCACCTTGGCAAGAAGCCGCTGCTCCCGGTCCCTGATCCTGAGGACGCTGTCCTTGATCAACACCTAGCTGCCGCGTTCATCCAGCTGGCCAATGCTGATGATGTTTGAACGCAGCTGCGGGATGTAATATACATCCGTCAGCGCGCGGTGCTTGCCGTTCTGGCACCTAAAGTTAATGGTGCCACGCCCTCGTATCGTCACCCTTGAGCCATCACCAAACTTCACCATACCGACCATGTTCCCGTCGAGCTCGGAGAAGGCCGCCTTGGAACCCGTCATGTGGTTGCTGGCGCCGGAGTCTAGGTACCACCGCTGCTCCTGCTCGCTGCCAACACATCCGAGGATGACTTGGACGCGCGGCTTGGCGAGGCTGATAGCCTTTAGAGCCTTCCCGTGCTCGTATACCACCATCACCTCTCCCTTCTCCTTGGTCTCAATGTTGTGCAGTGCACAAAACGTTGCCATTAGGAGAGTGGCCTCATCATCATCAACCTGCGCCAAATGAGCCTTAGCCTTCTTCTCCTGCTTACGATTTGGGCACTCCTTTGCTCAATGGCCTGTCTTCCCGCAGCGCCGGCAGACGTTGGGGTCGATCTTCTTTTTCTTCTTCTCCAAAGAAGCCTTACCGCGGCGCTTGCCGTCGCCACCGTGGCTAGAGGAGGCTTCCCCGGACTTCTTTTTCTTTATCCGGGCAGCCCACTCCTCTGTCAGCAGCAGCTTGCCGCTATCTATCGTTGTTGTGGCTTGCTCCATGCGCTCGTCCACCGCCCGTAGATGGCCGTTCACATCCTCAAAGCTGAGGGTGGACAGCATCGTCTCTATGGAGAGAGCGATCTGGATGTACTCCACCGGCACGGAGTGGAGATACTTGGAGACCGCTTCCTCTTCGTTGATGGTGACGCCGTGGCTCCCCATCTTGCTGATGAGCAACTGCAGGCGGAGGGAGAAGTCCTCCACCGATTCACCATCACGGAACTTGAGGTTGGTGTACTCCTACTTCAGTAGCTAGGTTGTCGCCTTCTTTACGCGATCAGAACCGACGTGCATCGCTGCAATAGCCTCCCACGCCCCCATAGCAGACTTCTTCGCCCCCAGCGACTCCCTGTACTCCGCTGGCACAGCAGCGAGGATGGCCTCCAACACTGACATGTCGTCTTCTTCGTTGTCGGTGCCCTTGTCAATGGCATTCTCGAGCCATTGGGCTCTGAGCTTGACCTTCATGGTCACCGCCCACTCGCCATAGTTGGTGTGAGTCAGCGTCGACCAACTGGTGCCACTGACCTCCCGCACCGTGCGCACGACGACCTCCTGTCGTGGCTGGGCAGCCCCAGCAGCACCGCTGCCGTCGCCCGTCTCTAAACCGTTCGTCATCGCCGACGGTTAGTCCGGCGACGACGCTTGTACGGCTCTAATACCACTTGTTGGTCCCTTGCTGCCATGTACAGGTAAGCAACTAGCTTACCAGTACACACTCTCACTCACTATGGCTAGAGGTAGAAGAAGGGGTGAGCACAACGCGCACACACACTGCAGTAGCTCCAGCGCTGGCCAAAGCTCTGCCTCTGGTTGTGGCAACTGAACTACCTTTTTCCATCGTAGAGTGGTAGAATATATACAACTCATGTACCAACTATAAGGTACACATAAGCATGGCTGAGTACAGCCCCAACTACTCCTAGCACTAGCAGTACAATTCATACCTCAGCCCACTACCAAAATATGGCTGATGTATTAGCTACCAACTAATGTAGTGGTGGCCTATTGTCTTACTGCTACAACAACTAGGACAGCAGAGAATGACCTATTGCCAAATCTGCTGTGCAGCAACCAAAGAGAGAGAGATCAGCAGCAGATTATGTCTTACAAGCAGACGGTTGGACGGTCCAGTAAAAAATTAAATATGTACTTGTACAATTTCTGTGAATCAAAATGATGTGTTTATGTTGTTGTATGGAGTTCATTCTTCTCTGTTGAACTACTCATGGTATAGTTCCATAATTTTCAGTTGCACACCATGGTACCTGAGTTCCAATATAGATAGCATGATGGCTATAAGGCACATATAATTTCGTAAGGCCCAATAATATGGAAACCATAAATTGGAGCTTTGTAATACATTAATTAAAGCACAAAGTGATCTGGAATACAAAGTTATATTACAAAAAAACCAGGTATACACCAACCTGCAACACAACATCATCTACTACTATATAGAAATCTGATATACCAGTTCTATCTGCTGCAAATGTTTTTTACTATGCCACCGTTAACCAGGGGAAATTGCATGCAACGGCTGAGATAGAGAGGGCGCCAGCCCCCTTTGGCCCCATTCACTTCGCTGAAAAAACGAGCCGAAACACTATTCCGACTGATTTGTTGTGAGAGAAAAACACTGTTCCGGTTAAAAAAACAAGCTGAAAAAAATGGATTATAAGAGAAGCGAACAGGGCCAACAAACATTTGAGCCACTAGCAAACCAATTAGGCCAACAAGATTGTGGCCCAATCAGCCCATGCGGGCAACCTCACTCGCCTGTAAGCCATGTACACTCTACACACGCCAGGTCTTGCCTCATCCCCTCCGCTTTTGCCTGTCAGTTCCTCACAGTTTCTCCCCGATGGCCAATTTCCAAATTTATTATACCAAAGACCTAGGTGTTGGTGGCGGTGGCCGGTTGCTGGTAGGCAGGTGCTACTAGTGAGGGTGCTCCCAAGCTCGCCTGAGCTGGAACCCAGAGCCTAGTACGTTAAGGTCCGGCTCCTAGTCTGATTTAAGGACAATGACATCATCAAACGTTTTCAGACCATGAAGGAATGCAAATTCAAATATAGTTTTGTTTATATGCCTTTTACTTTCTCTTGAGTGGTTGAGACATCTTTAGTTTGAACAATTATTCTTTAATTCATGCTACTATGGACTTTTTCGTATTTTGGGTCAGTGAATAGAACAGTTTTTCTTTGGCTTAGGAATACCAAGTCACTAAATCCTGTGTCCGATACTCTGCATGATTCATTAAAGACTGTACCAAGATTTTTGCTTGTGACTAATCAATATTAATACTGTACCAAATTTGAGTGCATCTAGGATTGACTTTATGTGCTGCATCTATGTTCATATAGTTACAGGATTATTTATTTGAGTTAATCTTCTGACAATGTTGTTCTTTTTGCAGGTTATCGTCATAGCAGATGAGACTTGGTCTGGTAAAATAACACAAGTACCGCAATACCTTCATGAAGCTGGTTATACTGTAAAAGGAAAGGTGTGCCATCTTTTAAGCTCCATATTGGCTTTTATTGCATATCTTGGACCAGCTAATATGCTTGTGAGAATGTCATAGTACCCTATGGTAATGTGTGCACGATTTTATGGATGGTTTCAGCTCCATCTTTTATTTTTTTCCTTGTAATTTTCTATGCTCCAATTTCGCAAAAATGCTGCTAGGTTTGGAACTTTAGATTAGGCCTTGATGTTATGCTAACTTTACAGTTTATAGCAGCTGCTTGCTCAGGACACTTAATTTTGTGCAGATTGTGTGTGTCCAGCCTCACCGAGTGGCAGCCTTGAGCAATGCAGAAAGGGTATCTAAAGAAATGGGTGTTAATCTAGGGGATGAGGTTTGGTATTTTTGTAACTCTGATGTCTCAGCAATTCAAATTCATGAACGTTTTCGTGCAATATATCTTCCATCATTCATCTGAGATTTTTGTGTGATATTTATATCTGTTACTGCTGTACAGGTTGGTTTCTCTCTATGGTTTGAGGATCTCTCATCAGAGGGTACGGTTATTAAGTACACGACTGCCGGAGTACTTCTGAGAGAGCTTATTGGTGATCCAGATTTATCCAGCTATAGGTGACCATATTAGAACATAGCCGCATTTCCACCAAAATGGAGACCTTTCTTATCTCTGTGTTCTTGCTGCAGCGCTATCATGATTGCTGATGCTACTGAGCGCACCCTGCCAAGCGATATCCTTTTTGGTCTGCTTATGCTTATTTTGCAACTGTATATTGGATACAATCTCAGCCCCTCATGTGCAAAGTATGCTTTTACTGTGTTCAGGTCATCTGTCGATCTCGGCCAAACCTGAAGTTGCTCATTGCTAGTGCCTCTCTTAATGTGGAGAAGAGAAGCTTCAAGATTATTTCTGTTCAGCTCCTGTTTTCAAGATACATGGGAGACAATGGCCAGTTGAAATTTATCACACCAAAGCTCCAGTACCTGACTACATTGATGCAGTAGCTGACACCGTTATGCAGATACACATGAAAGAAACTGCTGGAGATATTCTAGTGTTCCTCCCAGGGGATCAGCAAGTTCAAGAAGTTCATGAAATTCTTGACCAGAAAATAAAGGGCTTAGAGAAAATGCCTTACAAGCTAATCATATGTCCTATTTATGCTTATCTGCCTGTTGACCTGGCAAAGACATTAAAGGCAGCCACCCCAAGTGATCGAAAAGTGATTCTGGTAAATGATATAGCCAAGGTTCCACCAACAATTGATGGTATCGAGTACGTTATTGACACAGGCTTCTGTACGATAAAATCATACAATCCACATCTAGGGATAGAATATCTGCTTATCTGCCCTATATCAAAAGCATCAACGAAGGCAAGGGCAGGAATATCTGGATTGACTAGGCCCCAAAAATGTTACCGTCTGTACACCAGGGATTCTTATATCCATGACCTGGAAGGTTGTACAGGTCCGGAGATTCAACGAAGCAACCTCGCTCCCATGATTCTTATTTTGAAGACTTTTGGTATTAATGATTTGGTACATTTTCCTTATCTGGACCCACCGCCAACAGAAGCCATGGTAAAGGCCCTAAACAAAATTTATGGTCTTGGTGCACTCAACAGCTGTGGGCAGTTGACCAAGACTGGGAGAAGAATGGTGGAGTTTCCATTAGATCCCCTGTTGTCGAAGATGATAGTTGCTTCAGAAAAGTATAGCTGTTCTGTTGAGGCCATCACCATTGCCTCCATGTTGTCAATTGGCAAGTCTATTTTCTGTTGTCCCAAAAACAGGAAAGGCCATGCAGACTTGGCATGGTCGAACTTCCACACTGGCAATGTTGGGGACCACATAGCACTGCTGAATGTATTATTCTCTACATGTTTACTTTCATGATCACGTTCCTTGTATAATCTTCAGTTTTATGAGGTCAAATGCTCAATAATTCCTCTTCTTTATTTTAGGTCTATAACTCCTGGAAAGAATCAGGCTATTCAACTCAGTGGTGCCATGAAAACTATATTCAGGTAAACATCCTTTTGTCTTCCTATCTATTTTTGCTCTTAGTGCAATTACATGCTGTACCCAAAAAATCCGGTAATCACTAGTTAGCAAATTGTTTTCATTTCCCTGATTAGCTTTTTTTCATTTCGATGAGCCTCAATAATATTAGCAGTCTTGTTTAATCTTTTTAAAGTACTACCTTTCTCCTGATTTTGTTCATGTGAGTTGTGTACCTTTGCAAAAATATCCCCTGTTCCCAGGTGTTGAGTTAGCCTGTAGCATAGAGCATAGTGCACAAAGGAGATTGGCCATGACGATATTATTTAGTGCTCCTGTAAATCATATGCCAAAATATCTATACCCAAGTCGGGGGGGTTTGGTTTCCCCCTCCTAAAGTTTAGTCTCTGTCACATCGGATGTTTGACACTAATTTAGAGTATTAAACATAGGCTAATTTCAAAACTAATTGCACAGTTTGAGACTAATTTGCGAGACGAATCTATTAAGCCTAATTAGTCTATGATTTGACAATGTGGTGCTACATTAAACATGTGCTAATGATGGATTACTTAGTCTTAATAGATTCGTCTCGCGAATTAGTCTCGCGAATTAGTCACGACTTCTGTAATTAGTTTTATAATTAGTATCCGAACACCCGATGTGACACCCAATGTGACACCTCCTAAACTTTAGTCCCTGGATCAAACACAAAACTCTGAGGTGCAAGTCGAACCTACCTGGAGTTGGACTGCCTTTTTGTCACATAAGTCTTTGCCATCTTCTTTTTGTCCATCTTGGTTAGTGGCCACGGCATCCATTGGTTTACATGCCTCACGTGAGCTAGTTTTCCTGCTGGCCCACAATTCTTCTTCACACAGTAGATTTCCTTTGTTATTCTGCTGGAAATTCATCCTGCAAGTTCATATGGGAAAAATTATTGTACTTGGTTAAATCAGGCTGATAGCATGAAGAGGGCAAAACAAATACGTGATTGGCTAGAGAGGATTCTGGAGATGGTGGAGATTGAGTTATGCTCAAATGCCAATGACTTGGTTTCCATTAAAAAGGCTATAACATCAGGTATTGTTCAGTGCTAGACAACAATAATTCAGTCGCTACATGTGATTGCCAGAGAATTTTACATAATATGGAGTACTTGCATGCTGTAGGTTTCTTCTATCATGCTGCGCGCCAGCACAAGGGTGGTATATACAGGACCATCAAGAACCCTCAGACTGTTCGTATCGATCCTAAATCAGGGCTAGCAGAGGCAAGTTTGTTTGATTGCCCATTCTCTTTCCTGTCCTTAGTGTTCATATATAGTGTTGCATAAGTTTTAGTTCTGACCTGTTGTGGTATATGCTTATTTCCCACTAATGCAGGTATGCCCTCGGTGGGTAATATTCCATGAAATAGTCTTCGATACGGGAAATCATATTGGACAGGTGCACAGTGTTACCAAGAATCAGATCGATATATAGAGTAGTAGTGAAATTTTGCTAATAATATGGCACTGCAGGTCACGGAAGTGAAGCCTAAATGGCTGCTAGAAATAGCACCTCACATTTACAAGAATGAAGACATAGCTGACTGTAAGTGGACCATGCAGTTTATGCAAAGCAAGTTAAGTCTTACTGAGCTTTGGCTGACCTGCCTTTCTTTCTGGCTGCGCAGCTGGGTCCAAGAAGCTTCCGGAGGACGGCTTGTGTCTTCCTAATCCTACGTAGCTACTTTTCCTAAATGGCCACATTTTGTATGGCACCGAGCCTACATAAAGGCACTTCAGTGTACTGACGTACTGCAAGAGTCCACTTATGATATGGATTGTGTGTGATATTTTGGATAGCATGAACAAGCTGACTAAAATCTGAGTGGTTATTAGGTTGGAGGAGCGCTGGAGACACTAGTAGCAGACTAGCAGGCGGCTTTCTCTGTAGGTACAGATCCGGAGGTTGCTCATTTTAGTCTCTGCTTTATGGCGTCTCACTGTACAAACAAATACACGGCGATGGAGTCGATGTGCTCGACTAGTAATTTGGCTCTGCAGGTGCAGGTGTCACAGGCAAGGGAGAGTGGTACATTCTTGAAGAGATTTGTATCTCTTCTTTAATTTCTTTTAAACATTTTCCTCTCCTTGTTCATGTGACAATGATCCTGTTTTGGTCGCGAGAATCATGAAAAATCCTGCTAGGTGGTTTGGGGTGCCGACGACTACTGGCACCGCTCGTGGCCGAGTCACCGCGAGCCTTAGGTTGTGTTTGGTTGTGTTTCTTGAGGAAGTGTGGCTAGAAAAATAAATCAAGGCCATGTTTAGTTGGCCATCGATTTGGCGCCCCCGGATTTCTCGACACTGTAGTGCACTGTAGCATTTCGTTTGTATTTGGTAATAATTGCCTAATCGTTGACTAATTAGGCTCAAAACGTTCGTCTCGCAACACTGTAGCATTTCGTTTGTATTTGGTAATAATTGCCCAATCGTTGACTAATTAGGCTCAAAACGTTCGTCTCGCAAAGTACAACCAAATTGTGCAATTAGTTTTTGATTTCGTCAACATTTAGTACTCCATGTATCGCAAGTTTGATGTAACGGGAAATCTTCTTTTTCATAGTGCCAAAGTTTAGATTTGGGGTGAACTAAACATGGCCCAGGCTACCTCAAGCCTATCCAAATCAATACAACATACACTTGTTTGGTGCATGTGCTAGCTAAGCCTGTCAGCTTCATCTCTGTTCGTCGTCTTTGCCGCCGTCTTGCACGGTCATGCCGCGAGCTCGCCTCCGTCTCTCACCACCATGACGCACATACATCCCATCCCCCCTCCCTTGTCGTGCGAGCTGGCCCCAATGGCGCGCTGCTTCCTGTGATGCAGATGCCCCCCCACCACCACCACCACCACCACCAACGTCGGCTCTCGCGCCTACAAATCTGGACGGTGGTTGGTCGGAGGCGAGGTGGATGAGCATCGGATTGTGAGGTCGGAGGCGAGGTGGATGAGCATCAAGTTGCGAGGTGGATGAGGATCCGTGCCTGTAGCTTTGGGCGGCGGTTGGCCGGAGGCAGTCCACATCGACGACGCCGGTGGGTGGCACCTCCTCAGAGGTGGCGGCGGCCCTCCTCGCCCAACACTCCTCCGAGCCTCACCGGTGGTTGTCCTTGCCCCACGCTCATCTGCCTCCCTCACTGCCATCCGCTCGTCGTGGCGGCCGTGGGCGAGGAGATGCGAAACGATCGCTTAGCCAAGCTTGGCTCGCGTGGAACGACACTGTAGTGGACCGTGACACCTAGTGTGGGGTGAATTAAGCAACTTAAAAATTTAACTCCGAAACTATAGCCTCTTTTTCTAACCCTAGCAAAATCTATGCAAAAGATAAACTATCTAACAGCCTGTTCGCTTGTTAGTTTCAGCCAGGCTTATTCAACCAGCCAACAGTGTTTTCCTCTCACAAAAAACCAGCACCAGCTAGCACAAACTAGCATGAGCACAAACCAGCGAACACGCTGTAAATGTGCAACTAGGTTTTGTTAGTGTGTTGCTATCTCTACCACAAAAAGAGTAGTACAACCAATATAAATGCAGAAGCTAAAGAGCAAGGTAGAGATATGCAAACAAGGGGAGGTGAGGAGACGCGAAACGATCGCTTAGCCAAGCTTGGCTCGCGTGGAATGACCACTATAGGGGACCATGGCACCTAGGTGTGGGGTGAATTAGGCAACTTAAAAATTTAACTCCAAAACTATGACATCTTTTTCTAACCCTAGCAAAACCTATGCAAAAGATAAACTATCTAAATGTGCAACTAGGTTTTGTTAGTGTGTTGCTATCTCTATCGCAAAAGGAGTAGTACAACCAATGTAAATGCAGAAGCTAAAGAGCAAGGTAGAGATATGCAAACTCCCGTCGACGACTTTGATATTTTTACCGAGATATCGAGAAGCGCGCAAGCTTCCCCCTAGTCCTCGTTGGAGCCCCTCGCAAGGACCAAGCTTCCGGTCGAGTAACTCCATGGATAGCCTCGGGCCTTTCCCACGCGTAAGTGGGTCTCCGACGTGCCTTCCGGCAAGCCTCTCCCGGAGCTCCCCGCCGTCTTCACTATCAAGCTTCCGGCCGAAATGCCGCGGACCTTGTTCCCTCCGGTACACGGTGGCGGCCACACCACAAATTCGGTTGGTGTAATCTCGCAAGACTATAATCCCCTCCGATATACAACAATGGTGCACGCAAGCACCGAGTGGTAGGAGGTATGCAAACCTCACTAAACACTAGGCCTAAACCTAGAGCAAACGCATAAGCGGTGGTCTAATCAATCTAAGCACTTCGTAAAAGCACCTACGCTAATTACCTAATAAAACATTAAGCATTATGCAAGTGGAGGTCACTAAAATGGTGTATCAACACCCTTGGTATATTTTTTCAGCTCTACTCTTACCAAATGGCCGATTAAGGGTTGTATTTATAAGCCCCACTGAGAAAATAGCCGTTAGGGACGAAATCTCGCTTTTCTGCTACTGACTGGACGTTGGAGTCGTCCTGATCGGACGCGTCCGGTCGTCCCGACCGTTGGAGCCGTGAACAACTGATCGGACGCTGCCAGCGTCCGGTCACTTGCCACCTGACGCGTCCGGTCACAATTTCGCCGCTCTAGAACCTCTCTGTACTCGATCGGACGCTGTTGTCCTGCGTCCGGTCGATTTGCCGCCAGCGTCCAGTCAATGCTGAGTGTGTTGCCGGGCTGATGAACAGTGCCATCGGTGCATCCGGTCAATTTACTTGTTCAGCGTTCGGTCACTGCTGCTGATGCCTGCTATTGCCGAGCCACTGATCGAAGCATCCGGTCACTTTCCTCTAGCGTCCGATCACTTCTGTGAGCTCGTTTCTTTGTGATCTTACGTGCGGCTTGGTTCCTATCTTTGTGCTTGGACTTTACTTAATATCTTGGGTCTTCTCTTGTGCTCCTAAGGTCTTGCTTGTGGTGTTGATCATTGGATCATCACGTCGCCTTCGTCCAAGTCACGTCTTGCACCCTATTAAACTACAAAACAAACACTTGTAAATTCATTAGTCCAATTTGGTCGTGTTGGTCACCAAACACCAAAATCCAAAGTAAATGGGCCTAGGGTCCATTTTCCTTACAACCACCCCTTGCGTTTCCAGCAGGCTTGGCTTAGGGTGGTCGCTGGCCTCCCTAGGCCAGGCTTGGAGGCATGAACAAGCATCCAAACAAGTCAAGGGTGCCTCTGGGGAGCCTAGTTGGGGGGCTAAGCCACCCAACCAAATAGGCCCTTAATGGGGACTTTGATTTTACATTTTGGGCTCTATAGCTGTGGTTCTACTGTCACATTGTGTGGTCGGGGGGATCGTATCCAATTAGGGCCAATGAACATCTTGCAAAACTTCACAAAGCTCATCATAAGTATATCCTTCGTCATCATCCTCATGGTCATCTGTTGATATCTTGGTGTCACTCTTTAGTCTTTACCATAAGGCAATGTGGTGTAGAGAAGAGTAAAGGAGCCCTCTTAAAGACGATGCTAGCAAGACTCTTGGAGGGCTTATCATCATCGGCAGCTGAACTTCCATCTGAATCTCACTCAGCATAATAAGCTTGCCCATTTTTCTTCTTGCCATCATCTTGTCCTTGTAGGGCTTGTTCTTGATTGGACAATGGACCACTAAATGACCCGGCTCACCACACTCATAGCAGTTCCACACATCTCCATTAAAAAGTGTAAGATGTTTTAGTTTTCTAGATACATTGCTTTTACTATGTATCTATACATAATATGTATCTTAGTGCATAGCAAAAACTACGTATCTAGAAAATCCAAAACGTGTTATAATTTGGAATGGAGAGAGTATGATTAACCGTTTCTAGCATAGCTCTTCTTTTTCATGAATTTGTCAAATCCTCTCACAAAGAGGGCATATCCTCATTGGACTCATCATCATCATCGTCTTCCTTCTTGCTCTTGGAAGCTTTAGCCTTGAATGCTATTTTCTTCTCTTTCTCTTTCTCTTTCTCTTTGTCCTCTTGCTCACCACTATCTTCTTGCTCAGATGTTTTCATGAGTAAGAATTTCACCCAAGACTTGAGTGGAAGTGAGGATCTTCAATCCACCTCTAAGCATGGTCTTGATGATCCTGAGTCTCTTGGGTAGTGACATGAGGAACTTGTGAGAGAAATCTTCATCATCAAATTCTTCTTAGCTCATTTACAATCACATTCAATCGACGAAACATTTTGGGAATGCTCTCATCCTTGGTCATTTTGAAATTTTCACGCTTTACCTTGAAGATATACAACTTGGCATCATTGACCATGGGTGTTCCCTCATGTACTTCTTCTAGCCTCTTCCTAATAAGCTACTTCCTAACTAGCGGGATTTGTAACCTAGGGTGGCGAACAAGCAATTCAAGTCTAGGAATGTAAACAACATAATGCTTGAATTGAACTTGAGATGAAGAGACGCCACACAAATGAGACCACAAGAATTTTGTCATGTGGTATCGGTGACTTGCCGGTCAGCCCTAGTCCACATTGAGGTGAGCTCAATTGTTCACCACTCCTCTATCAAGCATCAAACCCCACAAGGTTGTCTCAGTACCTTGAGCTCTTGATCTTGAGCTGGCTAGAACCAAGGAGCTACTCAATACCTCAATTCCACTAGAGTTGTTATTCGTCCTCTCCAACGAGATGAACACAAGAGCCCCTCACAAATTTTCTCTAGAGCACCAACACAATTTTCTTTGTTGTGCTTCAACAGAGTCTACATGCTCCAAGCCATCTAAGTGGTGACAACTACCAAGAGAAACAAGCAAACACACTTGAAACACGATCACCTAGTGCCACTTTGTCAATCTTTCAAAGCTATGCACTGAGTCTAGCTCACACTCTCCAAAGATGCAATTTATGCAAGTTTACAAGAGTGGATGCTCAAATTATGCTCTAGTATGTGTATGGCGATTTGCAAGTGTCCAAGAGAGGTTCCCATAGCCATGCAACTCAATATATATAGCCCCCAAACACACTAGCCGTTATACCCTCACTGTGCAGAAAACATATGCACTAGATAGCTCCGATGGAGCATCCGAGTTATGCACTGGACAAACTGAAAGTCCCAAGTTTGGTTTTGGTAATTGAGTGATGACAACTACTGTACTAATGCTTTACTTGAGATGATAAGCTAGGTTAGTCCACATGGAGAAGTTGAGCCACACATGGAGCCATGAGAGGAGATGGCATGGACATAGATGCAAAGTGTTCAACATGGAGAAGAGAAGATGGAGATGGATGTAGCTGGAAGAAAATCCCAAAGGAAACAATGATATATGCATAAGGGTTTTTGTTTCACTTGTCTAAGGTGTGTGGAGAAGAGATTGGCCAAGTTTAAGATAGATAGTTGTATTATAAAGAGAGGAATTATTTGGCTAATATAGTTATCTACTACCACTAGATGAGGACTAACATTGCATGTGTAGATTTAGTGATGTGGTAAAGAAGCAAGAGAAAACCTTGGAAAATGTTGAAGGGACCGTGACGCCTACGAAGGGTGGGTGAATTAGGCAATTTAAAAACTACTTCTAACTATGTCCACCAATCTTCGTCTACGCAAAACGTATGCAATAAATAATCTATCAAGATATGCAATTAAGGTTTTGGTAGGTGTGTTGCTATCTCTACTTCAAAAGAGTTATGAACCTTAAGTTCTAATTCTATTAACTAGCTTATCAAACTAAGCTAGAAAAGTAAGCACACGGCACAACCATGGTACATAAAATAAATGCGGAAGGTAAAAGGGCGATAGAGATGCAAACTCCCATCAACGACTCTAGTATTTTACCGAGGTATCGACAAGCTCATGCTTCCCCTAGTCCTTGTTGGAACCCCTCGCAAGAATGCCCTGGTAACGGCCAAGCCCCCAGTCGAGTAACTCCGTGGATAGCCCACGGGCCTTCCCCATGCACAAGTGGTCTCCGTGATGGCCTCTCCCGAACAGCTTCCCACCATCTTCACTATCGAGCTTCTGGTCAAACCGCGGTGGGCCTCGTCTCCTCCAGTACACGGTGGTGGCCACACCACCAAATACGGTTGCTATGGTCTCACAAGACTACAAGCCTCTCCGGTATACAACAACGGTGCATGCAAGCACCTAATAGCAAGAGGTATGCAAACCTCACTAAACACTAGGCCTAAACCTAGGGCAAACGCATAAGCGGTGGTCTAACTAGCCTAAGCACTTCGTAAAGCACCTACGCTAATCACTATGTGAATCACTAAGCAATATGCAAGTGGGGAGCTCTAAAATGGTGTAGCAACACCATTGGTATGTTTTCCAACTCCACCTTTGTCTTGCCGGTCTGGGAGTATATATAGCCGCACCCTTCAATATGGTCGTTAGGCCCTTGCTGCCCTCAGGCAGACCATGGCGGTCCAACCATGAGATAGCACCAACGGTCGTCTCCACTTCAACGGTCACTTGCAGTCATCGGCTCCACCTGGCAGTCCAATCGTGTCTGCTGGCAGTCTGATCATGACATACAAAGAGAGGTATGCACGGTGCCTAGGCCATCAGACTGAGCCGATGGACCACATCGAACGATGCGTTTCCCCCATTTTTAAACATGGCATGTTTCCCCGCGTAGCCTTGCTCACGTTCCAATGGCTGTTGCTGATGGTCCCACCATGAGACAGGGCAGAGCATATATGTCGGGGACCTAATACCGGGGTACCCCAGAAGGTGGAACCAATAACCATCGAACGTTAAAAACTTCTGGATGCATAAGAGCACCATTTCATCCCTTGTTCGAATGACAGGAGTTTGGTTCTGCCTCGTCCGACGCCTTTTGAGATAGCTTTGCCTTGCCCGAGGGCTCAGGGTTAGTCTCCGTCTTGCCCGATGCCTTTGGGGTGGGCTCGGTCTCGCCCGAGGGCCGAGGGATAGACTCCGTCTCGCCCGACGCCTTTGAGGTGGCTCTGCCTCACCAGGGCTAGTCTCCGTCTCGCCCGACGCCTTTAGGGTAGGCTCGGTCTTGCCCGAGGGCTGAGGGATAGATTTTGCCTCGCCCAACCCCGAAGGGGCAGGGTCGGTCTCGCCCAAGAGATAGGGATTGGTCTCTGTTTCGCCCGACGGCAAAGAACGAGCCTCACCCTGCTCCATATCAAAAGACTGGATTCATCTTACCTGACAACTTCTCCCCATTCCCTCAAGATGATAGGTACAGAGCAAGACAAGACGTTCGGGTCAACCATGGCTCCAAGGACCATACCATGCGCCCTGGAAGGAAAAGTACTGCCAGGGGATGACGGGACAGGTGCTTTAGACCCTTCTGGGCGCCGTAGAGCCCGAAAGGTTGTACAGGTACATGCTCCTCGCCCTATAGAGTTGTAGGCGCCGCCTTCAGCCCTGGGACACGGAACCCAATGAAGATATACGACAACCGCTACGCTCTAGAAAAGGATTTGCTATCTCCACGAACGATGGATTTTCCGTCACCACGCTATGGACCCGAGGGAGTGGCACCTGCTTCCCGACCCCTCAGGTCCACCAAGTCAGAAGGCCTTGACCACGGCGTTACTCCGGACCCTGACCCCTCGTCCCTTCGACGAGGACTCACAGGAACCAGAAGGTGTGCGAAGCAAGGCTGGGAGAGGCTAATAAGTCAAAACCACTGTACTACAGCCTATACCCTGCGCAGGGTAGCATTCTATAATCAACCTGACATTCTACAGAGACATCGATAGTATTGTAGGCACTTATCTTCCTTCACACTCATCAGAATGAAGAACCAGGCCGGGTAGACGTGAGCCACAAGATTAGGTAAAGCCCTCATCCTTGTAAAGCTAGCCCCTTCATCTATAAAAGGGGATGCGCTTCTCCTATCAAGGGGACGGACTTTGGACCGAACAAGACAACACACACACACAGTCAAGTTGCTATGAAGCTCTTGACCACCTTTCAATCCTTCCGTCAGAGACTTGGGACCAGTCCCTCTCTCAATCGTTTGTATCCCCTACTACAAATCGTTCACGGTGCTAATAACACGAGTAGCAACAAACTGGACGTAGAGACATTCGGCCCGAACCAGTATAAATCTTGTGTCCTTTAGCGCACCATCCGAGCCTAACGTGCATTACTATAAATTTACTTGTCGGTGCTTGTACGAAACACCGACAGTTGGTGCGCCAGGTAGGGGGGCTTGCGCATTCCAAATCAGGCCTCGGATGGCCACCCATGCAATCATCTGGGCCTCGGGCGCACACGTGCATTTCGGCGACCTAGATTTCATCATCACACTAGGAGGAGAGCTGGCGCTGACTCACACAGCCGCTCCGTCTCTCCCTTCCATCGACCTCAGCCGTCTTAGGCTTGAGGGCCCACCGGGCAACTCCCTTGGACCCCAGTCATCAGGGGAGGCCTCACACAACGTCACCCTATATCCGGAAGGTCCCGTATGGAGCGCCCCGACAGCGTTTCCGTTCGGTCTCCGCAACGCTGCGGCGACCACTGGCCACCTTCTGGCACTACGTGTGGTTCAGTCACCCATGGACATCGAGTTCGTGGGGGCGATTGAGCATGATACAGAGACCCTGTACGGGCTCCTCAACGAGGAGCCAGGATCATTCTCCAGCTCGGATTCCAGTAGGGGGAGCCACCACCCTTCCCGGGAATGCTTCATGACGTAGACCCTCGAGGGTCACATTGAAAGTGTCTCCAGGGAAGAGGTCACCCCTACGAACAACCCTGACAGTAGATCCGGGGAAGAGACGACAGCCCCATCTCACCTAAGGATGGAGCAGCTGAGGGCCCGTCAGCAAGAGATCGATGAGGCCAGGCAAGGGCTCGTCCGGGAGTACGTAGACATCAATCGTGAGATTGAAGGCCACAAAGATGGGGGTCGCGTGCACGCCACGGCCTGCACCGTACACCAAAGGATCCTTACCGACAATGGGACCCTTCCTCACTTTGCCCGAGCTAGCCAGAACATTGCCGCAGCAACCGCCTTGTTGCATGGCCTACCAGAGGCCGTGACGTCCAAGGATCGCCACGCCCGCCGAGAAATTCGCACGTTGCTCGAGCGTGCGGCGGCGCAGCAGGCGGAAAGTTCGTTGTCCCAACGATGCGAACCAGACACCAGCCAATGCACACCCTCAGTGCGTCCCACTAGGGATGCATCCGTTCACCAAACACCGCCAGCCGGCAGGCAACCCTCCGCCATCCCAGTACATCAACGCCTCGACCATGGCCATGACATGCGCGACATCATCGATGCTCAGAAACGCGCCCATGGCGACGATGGAGAAGCAGCACGCCGCGGCTACCATCCTCGACGTGGCGGACGCTATGACAGCAACAAGGACTGAATCCTGAGCCCTGGCCTGCCAGGTCCTCAGGCCTTCGGTCGGCACATGCTCAACGCCGCGTTCCCCCTAAGGTATCGACCGCCTACCAACATCCCTAAATATTCTAGCGAAACAAATCCCGGGCTTTGGCTCGAAGACTATCGGCTTGCATGTCAGGCCGGTGGTGCGAGTGGTGACAATTTCATTATTCGCAATCTCCCGCTGTTCTTGGCCGATTCGGCGCGAGCATGGCTGGAGCACCTACCATCCAATGCTATTCAAAGTTGGGCGGATCTGACGGAGATCTTCGTGGGCAACTTCTAGGGCATGTACAAATGCCCTGGAAACCCATGGGACCTCAAGAACTGCCGCTAGAATGCCGATGAAACCCTTCGCGGGTACATCCGGCGCTTCTCTCGATAGTGCAACGAGCTCCCTAACGTCGCCGATGCCGACGTGATAGGAGCCTTTTTGTCCGGGACAACCTGCGAATCCCTGGTCCACAAGCTAGGACGCAGGGGCCCGTGGACTACCAAGGAACTCCTGGACAACGCCACCAGTCACGCCTCTAGAGAGGAGGCGGTCGGAGCCATCTTTGATCGCTCCGATGGAAAGATGAGGCGGGACGAGGACGCCGGCGAAGGCGCCTCCAACCATCCCGTCAAAAGGAAAAATAAGAAGCAACGGCGTGACAACTCGCTCGTGGCCGCTGCTGACCGCAAAGGTGGCTAGAAGCCCACGAAAGGCACTCCAAACCACTTCGAGAAAATGCTCGAGGGGCCATGCCCAAACCACGCCTTCTCGGCCAAGCATCTATACAAGGATTGTGGCCTCATGCGCAAATACTTGTCCGAGGGCCTTAACAAAGGGGAGCAGGGGAAGGAGCCTGTTCCCGCCACAGACGACACAGAGGAGAAGGACGATGCCTTCCCAGCGCCGACCGATGCCCTCAAGATCTTCGGAGGATCAACGGTCTACGACTCCAAGCGTCGCTAGAAGCTCGTGTGCCGCGAGGTCTATACAGCCGGACCAGCCATGCCAGACTTCCTCTGATGGTCAGAATCCGCCATAACCTTCGATCGGACCGACCATCCGGATGCCGTCCCACATCCGGGAAGGTACCCGCTTGTCAATGATCCAATCGTCGGACCAAAGCGGCTCACGAAAGTACTGATGGATGGAGGCAGCGGCCTCAACATCATGTACGCTAAGACGCTCGACGAGATGGGCGTCGATCGAACGAACCTCCGCCCCATCCGAGTGCCTTTCCATGGCATCATGCCTGGTAGGCAAGCCGTGCCACTGGGGCAGATTGACCTGCCCGTCACTTTCAGGGATCGGTCCAATTACCGGACTGAGACCCTCACCTTCGACGTAGTGGGGTTCTCGGGGACTTTCCACGCCATTCTGGGACGACCATGCTACGCGAAGTTCATAGTCGTCCCCAATTATACGTACCTTAAGCTGAAGATGCTGGGCCCTCGTGGGGTCATCACCATCGGCACCTCCTTCCAGCGCGCTTACGAGTGCGAGGTCGAATGCTGCGGACACGCATTCGCAGTCATCGCCTCTGAAGAACTCACCACCCTCAGGGAAGAGGTCGTTGAAGAGGCACCCGATGTGAAGAAATCAACTGGGTCGTTCAAATCGGCAGAGGGCTCCAGGGAGGTCCTCTTGGACCCCAGCAGCTTTAAGGGCAAAAAAGTCCGTATCAGGACCGCGCTCTCCTCCGAATAGGAAAGCGCGCTCGTCGACTTTCTCCACGACAACAAAGACATCTTTATGTGGAAACCCTCGTATATGCCGAGCATCCCGAGGGAGGTCGCCGAGCATACTCTCTAGATCCTCCTGGGCTCCAAGCCGGTGAAGCAACGCCTACGCCGCTTCGACGAGGAGAAACGCAGGGCCATCGACGAGGAGATAGCCAAACTGCTGGCTGCAGGATTCATTACGAAAGTATACCACCCAGAGTGGTTAGCGAATCCCGTTCTTGTGCAAAAAAGAGCGAGAAATGGAGAATGTGTGTCGATTATACCGGCCTCAACAAAGCGTGTCCAAAGGATCTATTTCCTTTGCCACGAATAGACCAAATAGTAGATTCCACCTCAGGGTGCGAAACCCTCTGCTTCCTTGACGCATACTCCAGTTACCACCAAATCGTGATGAAAGAGTCCAACCAGCTCACGACATCTTTTATCACCCCCTTCGGATTGTTTTGCTACATTTCGATGCCTTTCGGTCTGAAGAATGCTAGGGCAATGTACCAGCACTGTATGCTCAATTGCTTCGGAGACCTCATCGGGTGAACCATTGAGGCCTATGTCGATGACATCGTAGTCAAATCCAAACGAGCTGACCACCTTGTCGCCAACCTTGAGCAAACCTTTGCGAAACTCCGGGCAAACGGCATCAAACTCAATCCCAAAAAATATGTTTTGGGGGTCCCGAGGGGCATGCTGCTCGGCTTCATCGTCTCCGAGCGTGGCATAAAAGCCAACCCAGAGAAAATATCAGCCATCACAAGGATGGGCCCGATCCAAAACATAAAGGGGGTTCAGCGGATCACAGGGTGCCTTGCCGCCCTCAGCTAATTCATTTCACGCCTCGGCGAACGAGGACTCCCCCTTTATCGACTCCTGAAGAAATCTGACCGCTTCGAGTGGACAGCCGAGGCTTAGGAGGCGCTTGACATGGTTAAGCGATTTTTAACTAAACCTCCGGTCCTAGTACCTCCATGCAATGGAGAATCCCTCCTACTGTATATATCGGCCACCACCCAAGTGGTTAGCTCCGCCTTAGTAGTAGAGCAAGAGGAAGAGGGGCACGCCTTCAAGGTGTAGCGCCCTGTATATTTCATCAGCGAGGTGTTATCTGACTCCAAAACCCGCTACTCCCAAATCCAGAAACTCCTCTACACCGTCCTCATCACCAAAAGGAAGCTACGCCACTACTTCGAGTCACACCCCGTGACAGTAGTGACGTCATTCCCCCTCGACAAGGTCGTCCGTAGCCATGACGCTATGGGAAGAACTGCAAAGTGGGCACTCGAGCTGATGGATCAGGGCATTTCTTATACCCCTCGAACAGCGATCAAATCTTAGGTACTGGCTGACTTCATCGTGGAGTGGACCGAGGTTCAGATGCCACCAGCATCCATCGATCAAGAGTACTGGACAATGTAGTTCGATGGATCGCTGATGAAGAAGGGCGCCGGGGCAGGACTAGTTTTTGTATCACCCCTCGGGGTCCACATGAGGTACATGGTTTGGCTCCATTTCCCCTCATCAAACAATACTGCAAAATACGAAGCGCTCGTCAATGGCCTACGAATCGCCATCGAGCTGGGCATCCGACACCTCGACGTCAGGGGCGACTCTCAGCTGGTCGTCAACCAGGTCATGAAAGAGTCATGCTGCCACGACGCCAAGATGGAGGCGTACTGTCAAGAAGTCCGACGGCTGGAGGACAAATTCGATGGCCTCAAACTCAATCACATCCCAAGGCGCCTTAATAATGCAGCTGACACACTTGCAAAAGCAACGTCCGGCCGAGAGCTAGTCCCGACGGGCATCTTTGCCAGTGATCAACACAAACCCTCGGTATGCTACGCAGGGTCGGAATGAGCCGATGATGGCCCATCTAGTCCGACCCTAGGGGCCGATCCACCAACTGCTCCACCCGACCCTGAGGTCATGGAGCTTGAAGAGGACCCAACAGTGGAGTCCGACCCTCCCGATGACTGGAGAACGCTTTACCTCGACTACCTCCTCCATGACATACTACCGGCAGATAAGACGGAAGCCCAACGGCTCGCATGACGTGCCAAGTCCTTCGTTCTTGTAGAGGGCGAACTCTACAAACGGAGTCACATCGGGATTCTGCAACTCTGTATCCCTGGCGAACAGGGAAAACTCCTGCTGAGCGACATCCACGATGGAGTCTGCGGTCATCATGCCGCACCAAGAGCCTTGGTTGGGAATGCATTCCGACAAGGTTTCTACTGGCCCACCGCAGTAGCCGATGCCGAGCAAATTGTACGTACCTGCGAAGGGTGCCAGTACTACGCTCGGCAAACACACCTCCCGGCCCAGGCTCTCCAGATGATTCCCATCACGTGGCCCTTCGCGGTCTGGGGACTCGACCTGGTTGGGCCACTCAAAAAGGCGCCCGGGGGCTTCACCCACCTGCTTGTCACCATAGACAAGTTTACAAAATGGATTGAAGCTCGACCAATATCCATGATCAAATCTGAGCAAGCTGTGCTGTTCTTCCTCGACATCATCCATCGCTTTGGAGTACCGAACTCCATCATCACAGACAACAGCACGCAGTTTACCGGCAGGAAATTCGTTCGATTCTGTGATGAACCACACATCCGAATCGATTGGGCAGCCGTCGCACACCCCCGGATGAACGAGCAGGTCGAGCGCGCAAACGGCATGCTCCTTCAAGGCCTCAAACCCAGAATTTTCAACCGGTTGAACAAGTTCGGCGCGCGCTGGCTCGCTGAGCTCCCGGCCGCGCTCTGGAGCCTAAGGACAACTCCTAGCTGGGCCACCGGTTACACACCTTTCTTCATGGTCTACGGTTCTGAGGCCGTTCTTCCAACGGACCTTGACTATGGAGCGCCAAGAATTAGAGCATACGACGAACAGGGGGCCGAGGCATCCCACCAAGACACCATGGACCAGCTAGAAGAAGCCCGCAACGTCGCCCTCCTTTGTTCGGCTAAGTACCAGCAGGCGTTACGACGGTACCACAGCCAATGGGTGCGGGGTCGAGCCTTCAACGTCGGAGACCTCGTCCTCCATCTTGTGCAGAGCAACAAGGACCGCCACAAACTCTCCCCGCCCTAGGAAGGGCCCTATGTCGTCGCGGAAGTACTTCGCCCAGGCGCCTACTGGTTGAAAACCATCAACGACGAGGTCTTCACCAACGCCTAGAACATTGAGCAGCTACGTTGTTTTTACCCTTAAAATAAGCGTATACTCTTCCTTATCAGTTTTTGTCATAACAAAACCCCGATCCTTAGTGACTTTCGACCCCTGCAAATTGCGAGGGGTCAGACCTCACTCGGGGGCTGGCATGTGATCATAACATGTGACAGGCATGTGATCGTAACATATGACATATGTAATACAAGTATTACACTTGCAAAAACCTCCTGTGTTATATTTACAAACTTTCTTTAAGTTTTCCATTCGTCTCATAAACGAGTCCTAAGGGCTAAGATTTTGGGAACCAATTCTGAATACAACTGGTAGGACTGCGGGACACTCACGCCCCAGCGGCTGCAACCTCTTTGCTCACCAGCTCAATCAGAACTAGTTCGCCCACATTCCTAGTTTCTTATGACTTAGACCATGAGAAGGGTCGGAAAGCACTAAAATCATTTCTACAAAAGGGAGAAAGATAAAAAATTGCTTGCCATAAGCAAAAGATGTAAATTTGTTCATTTTTGCACAAATTCGTCACTTACAAAGTGATTTCATTACAAAAAGGAATAATATACTTGTAAATTCAGAGGACTGTTTACTCGGGGGCTTCCCCACAAAGTTATTCAATTACAGTCTCTGCTTAGCTTTACTACAAGTACTGCTGCGGTTGCCGCGCCATGCTCTCCATCGGCGACGCTCGGGGCGTGTACACAGGCCAGTTCGTCTATTGCGGCCGCCACATCACGCTCTCCATCGGCGACGCCCGGGGCATGTACATGGGCCAGCTCGTCTACTGCGGCCGCCGCGCCACGCTCTCCATCGGCAACATCCCACCGCTTCGCTGGATCCTCGAAGGCGCCGTCATCTACAACGCCTTCACCAGGGCGTCCGGGGACTACGCCATCGTCGTCAGCCGCAACCCCGACAGCGACACCTCCGCTAGGGCGTTCGGGGACTACGCCATCATCACCAGCCACCACCCTAACAAAGGTGTAAAGGCAGGAAACGCCTCCCGCTGAAGGAGGAGCACAGCGAACGACGGCGCAGTCGACGACGTACGGCGCCCACCGGCGCCTCTTCTCCTTCGACAGCAGCGACTCCTCGGCAAGGGCAGTACGCACCATCTCATCTACGCTGGATAACCTCCGGCTCGACATCACGCTCTAGATTCACGAGCGAATTTATGAGTTTTCTCTCTCTCTGGCATTACTCTTCCTCACTCAGGAACCGCCGCGAAGCATGGACGCATTCGGTGGAAAGGAAGAAGAAGGAGAGATAGCAGCTCAGAGGCAGAAGAGGAGGTGGGATGAGAACTCCCCTCCCCCTCCCTATTTAAAGAGGAAGCGCTGTAGCTAAGGAAAGGCGAAAGGTTGGACAAAAAACCCTCTCTCTTCCCCTCTTTAAATACAGAATCAATGCTGATTGATACCTGAGGGGATGCGCCGGAACTGACAAGACGCGCCCCGGTCGACGAGGCATCCCCCCTTGGTCAAACTGAACACTGCCTGGGTATGGCCCGCCACTGACCCGCTCTGGACGCGGCAATTAAGGCGCCCACATAGGCAGACAACCCTTCGCCTCCCCATGCAGGACCACGGGACGATCCGACGACAGGACCCTTCGGATCTCCTAGGCCGGTCATTCAGCCCAGAAGAGACGACGAATGAACGTCCAAAGAAAGATAAGCATCTCTGCCTTCTTACTTTACGCGTTAAAATTCATTCTTGAGCTTCCAACCCCGTCAAACGGCGGGAAAACGAACATCACTCGGGGGCTGCCGAGGATGTCTACCAATCTAGACATCCTCCTCACCCGGCCCCCTCCGTATGCTTGAAACTAAGGACGCAAAATACGGGCATAAAACTTTGAGTAAAACTGGATGAACTAGCAGACCCTACGCCTCGATAGCTACGGTGTTTCTGTTCGCCAGGAAAATCATGCTCAATGCCCCTCGCGTCTCCAGCTTTGACGTCTGCCTTCTCAAGAAGGGTTCGGAGGGGTCCGCCTACAGAATCTCCCCCAAAGGAGAAGCTGTCAGGTTGCCCAAGTTAATTAAACGGCTCGGACCGCCACCGAGATACGAAAAACAAAGAATATCGATTCTTATGCAGGTTACTCCAACCTCATCGCGAACATCAGGGTCCGAACCCCGCACGGACACATCTGGTAGGAGCTTTTCATCACTCATACCGCCAAGGTAACGTTATCGACCCCGCCTTCATTTCGATTATATTATACATATGCAAAACATCACAACGCTTTGTGTCGCATCACGAAACGGCCGTCGCCTCATTCGATATAGGCGACCACAGGCTGAGGTTCGAAGGTCGGCCTGCGAAGGGCTCGAGGTCGCCTCATGCCGAACAGAGCCAGGGAGAAATAACTGAGACAAGCCCCAGCGGCCTTGCCTGACCCCACTCAGAAGCGGATAGGGACGTCTCAGCCTTTTCTCGTTCGATTCTAACCCCAAGCCAAACCCACAGAATCTCCATCGAGGAGAGACCATCGGGCCGCCTGAGCCTATCAAACGGCTCGGGCATCTGCCGGGAGGCGGGTTAAGAAGTTGTGGAGTGCCACCAGAGGGCTCTGCCGACCCCATCAGCAAATGATGGACCCAGATTCCACACGAACGTACCTGTTAGTGAGCTCATTGAGCGTGATACTCGAGCCGTCGAGGCAAGTGTCGTTTACTCAGCCCCTCTGATTGCGAAAATCGAGGACGAGGTAACACGCAAATTACGGCCAACCCCTATTAGACCCTAACAAGGCCCGGGGGCCTGAGCCAATCAATACAAGGACATAGGTTCGAAGGCCCCACCTTGCCGAGCCCATAGAGTCCCCAGTTGGGGATTTCTGTTGGAAGACAGGGCGGGGAATATTGCAATGCCATCCAAGGACTTCGTCGACCCTGTCACCAAAACCACAGTTCTGATCTCCAGTAACCCCTGACCCCAGCAAATGCAGGGGGTCGGACCTTACTCGGGGGCTAGTTAAGGTACGACTACCTCCCTTCTTTCTTTTGAAACAATCTCCTCGCATCAAGACCAGCGGCAAGATTCGGGGGAACAGATTGGTAAGATCGCAAAAAATCAAACAAAACGAAATTACGACGCAAAATCACGAAATCGCGTCCAGACTCGAAAATACCGACACTTGTCCACATATTACATATAAGTTGTTCTCAAAATTATTCGACTAACTACTCCCGCGGAGGGAGAACCATCTCTTTCAGATTATCCGCTAGGTTTTTCGCAAGGGGAGCAACCATCTTCTCCATTGCCTCCAGCTCATCATCCTCATAGGTGGATGGGAAACCTTCGCTCATCACCTTCAGGTTGATTTCCTTCTCGTAATGGGCATGGGCAACGGTGAAGGCCTAGGTGATCCCGGTGTGAAAAGCACTCTCCTCAAGCTGGCCCACCCGAGCCATGATACCTGCGGCACGAGCCACGAGCGGGCTAGTCTCCACCGGCTCCACCACCTTCAGGGCATCAAGGACCACCCCGACCGTAGCTTGCAGAAGATTGTGCTCATCGCTCTCAACCTGAAGGGTCCTTCGTGCATGGGCAAGCTCTTTTTCCAGCTTGACGGAGACGTTTTCGGCGCTCAACCTTCGACTCACCGTGTCACCGAGATCCGCCCGGAGAGAGTAGACCACCTCGACGTCCTCGTCCACCTTCTGCTGAAGAGCCGTGGCCCTACTCTTGGCCTTCCGCCGGAGGTCCCGCTCCATCTCCAGCTCCTTTAGGACCTCGCCGGCCTTCTCATTAGCCGCGGCATTCCTCTGCAGCAGCTCATCTCGCTCCTTTTGGAGCCTGGCGATCTCCTCCCCATCTAGCTTGGACCTTGCCGACAAATCCTCAAATATCCCATGGGCCTCTTCCGCGTCCTGACGTGCCTGGGCCTCCCGCTCCTAGGCGACAGCGAGCTGTGCGGCCATGTCTGCTCGCAGCCGGGCCTCCTCGGAGAGGCGATCCCACTCCGCCTTCTGCTCGTGGAGGAATCAGGATTTATTCCGGCTACGAGCAACGAGAACCTGAAGAGGAAGAAGACTGGTATCAGAAATGCGAAAACACAAAAACATGCGAAGAAAGAAGAAAATCAAGCGAATACCTGGGTAGTGGGAACAACAATTTCACATAGGGCTCCTCTGGCCTGGTCCAGGGCCTCCAGCATGGTCGAAATTCCGATGTCAAGACCCTCCCGCTCCATGCTCTCGGAATGATCATCGAGCGAGAAAAGAGCTGGCGTCGGGTCCTGAGCGGCCATCCACTGAAGCGGCGGCTCCCCCCGCGTGGGGGAGCGGCTTCCTCCCGACAAAGGGGCTAGGGGCGGCTCCCTCCTGACCCTATGCGGCACCACCGTCGCGCTTGAGGACCCTCCGACTGGACCCTCCTCCATCTAGGCTGCTTCGAGCACCACGGACGGATCCACCTGGGCCCCCGGTGGAGCGGATTGCACTACGCCCTCGAGCGGCACCACGGCCGCACCTGGCTGATCCTGGCTTGGTGCGGTCATGACCACCTCCACCGGCGATATGCGGCCCTCGGCCGGCTGTACCACGTCCGCCATGGAGGAAGCCGCCTGCTCGGTAACCTCTGCGGGTGTGGGCGCCACCACAGACACCGTTGGGTTGGCCAACGCAGACCCAACGTCGGCACCACTCCTACTCAAAACAGGGGTGACGCCAGGCGACGCCATCTGTCCCACTTGAATGGCGAGGCTCTTCTTGGACGCCAGCCCCAGGGGGTGACCCGTCCGCAAGAACCTACACAAAGGTAATAACCATTAGCTTAAAATAGAAATGGAAAAGGATGAAAACAGGGGAATCAGCAGCTCACATTGATGTCCTCGGCCGGCGGAAGCATTTTGGGGACAGATCCCCAGATCCCTGCCCCGACTCATCTGGGCGGGACCGTTTCGAGCCTACCCCCTGCTCCAGGGCAGGGGGCTCACCTCGTGGGGCACGGCACCAGAGCCGCTCCTCTCCATCGTCTCATGGGGTGCGGCACCAGAGCCACCCCCCTCCACCATCACCATGGGGTCGGCAGCGGTAGGCCCGTCTTCCCCCATCCACCGATCCTCGGCTGGCACGCCGTGCGAAGCGGCGGACTCTCCGGCCTCCACCGACCCACTTCCCTCCGCGTGGAACAGGAAGGGTCCCTGCACGGATGGGTGGGCACTCGTCAGCGTGTCCTCGTCCTCCAGGATGCCCCAATCCACGTCGATGACTACCTCGTCGTCGTCGTCATCATCGTCGTCGTCGTCATCACTGCTCACGTCCTCTCCCTGATCCCGTGCCTCCTGCTTCAGTCGTTTTGCCTTCTTCTTCTACTCCCTTGCTTTCTTGTCCCGCTCGGCCGTGAGTCGATTCGCCGCCGCCACGGCCTTGTCCTTCGGTAGCGGAACTGGACTATCTTTGAAGACTAGCCCCCTCGGATGGTCCCAACATCGCAAAAGCAAGTATCAAAAATGGAGATTTAGAAAAAAAAGAGCACTGGAGAAGAGGGCTTATGAATTCAAGGAACCCAGGTTCCAGCCGCATTGGGGGATGTCCGGGCACCGGATACACAATGTCGAGGACGCTGCCTTTGGAATCCTTCATCGGCTCCGTCGCCTCCTTAATGCGCTGCGCCACTTCCAAAAAAGGGAGCACCTCATCAACAAGCACCGTCCCCTCGAACGACATTCTGGGCATCATCCGATGTAGGGGAAGCACGCGCGCCATCAGCGGCGCCACCCTCCTCGCGTGATAGGCGCCGATAATCCCTGTCCCCTTTATGCCCCGATCCTTCAGGGCTTGGAGGGTGGAAAGAAAGTTGGAGAGGTGTTTCTTGTCTTTGGACTGGACGCCCCAGCTCCACGACTCCGGAGCCTCTTCAATAAGGCGTCCAGTGTACCTCGGTAGGGTGGCACTCGCATCATCCCTAACATAAAACCACTGTGAGTGCCATCCCTTGTTGGACGTCGCCAGACGCATGTATGGGTAACCCCTCGACCGGGTATGGCGCAGATGAATGCTGGCACATCCCATTGGCGCGTTCACATCTTCCCCCCCAATCTTCCTCTTCGACAAACTAATGTTAAAGAAATACCGCCACAGATCAAAATGGGGATCGATCCCCAGGAAACCCTTGCACAGGGCAACAAATGCCGCCATGTGTTGAACCCCATTGGGAGTTAGATGTTGTAGCTCCACCTCATAATAATCCAGCAGCCCCCGAAGGAATCTATGCACGGGTACCGCGAATCCCCGCTCATGGAAGATGGTGAAAGAAATGACATACCCTTCGGGTGGCACCGGCTCACCCTCGTCGTCGGGTAGCAACCACTCCTGGATGGCGGACAGTGGGCAGAGAAGGCCACGGCGGATGAGGCCCTCCAAACGCCGTGGGGTGATGCTAGATCTGCCCCACAACTCCATCAAAGCAATTGGGGAGAAAGGTGGGCGCGAGCTCGACGGCGGCTACGGGGCAGGCGCAAGCTTGACGGCGGCTACAACACGGATGCAAGCCGGCTGATGGTGGTGGCGCGGGCGTAGGAGGCTAGGGCGATTGGGGCGATTGGCGGCGGGTGTTTCGAGACGCAGAGGCAAGGGAGCGAAATACGGAACCATGGGGGCGAACCCCGTGGTTTTATAGGGGCGACGGACGCAAGAAGGGCAACCGTCCGCCTTGATCTCCGGGCCTGCCATGCGCCCCGCCGCGTCACGGCGCGGGACACGCGCCCGCAGTCCCTATCCTCTCCCACCAAAAAATCATGGTGGATGGTTCGCCTTCCCCAGGCGAATCCAGACTCTCTACCCATCTAGGAAACATAGGTCATGGAGATTTTTTCTCTCTTTGGCCCACCTAAGGCCCAAAAGCTTGGCGACCGGCCCAACTAGGGATGGGTCCGCGAACAAACCAAAATCAAGGGGGCAAGCATTACTGAGGTCTCGATCCATGGTCGAGCCCCGGCTAGGTCAGCCCTGAATGAAATCCCCACGAACGGGATACCACGACCCCCTCGGAAAAACATCCAGTTGACGAAAAACTAAGTCCTTCAGCCTTACCCGCGAAGGGACCGATACAACCCCCCAGGCGACTCTACTCGAATCACTCGGGGGCTCGGGGGCTACACCCATCGGGTGCGCTCGCGCGCACCCTTCGGCAAAGTAACTTCGACGAAATCAAAAAACACCCTCCAGGCGGTTCTACTCGAATCACCTAGAGGCTCGGGGGCTACTGTCGGGGACCTAATACCGGGGTACCCTAGAAGGTGGAACCAATAACCACCGAACGTTAAAAACTTTTGGACGCATAAGAGCGCCATTTCATCCCTTGTTCGAATGATAGGAGTTTGGTTCCACCTCGTCCGACGCCTTTTGAGATAGCTCTGCCTCGCCCGAGGGCTCAAGGTTAGTCTCCGTCTCGCCCGACGCCTTTGGGGCGGGCTCGGTCTCGCCCGAGGGCCGAGGGATAGACTCCGTCTCGCCCGACGCCTTTGAGGTGGCTCTGCGCCGCCCAAGGGCTCAGGGCTAGTCTCTGTCTCGCCCGACGCCTTTAGGGCGAGCTCGGTCTTGCCCGAGGGCTGAGGGATAGATTCCGCCTCGCCCGACCCCGAAGGGGCAGGGTCGGTCTCGCCCAAGAGATAGGGATTGGTCTTCGTTTCGCCCGACGGCAAGGAACGAGCCTCACCCTGCTCCATATCAAAAGACTGGATTCATCTTACCTGACAACTTCTCCCCGTTCCCTCAAGATGATAGGTACAGGGCAAGACAAGACGTTCGGGTCAACCATGGCTCCAAGGACCATACCCTGCGCCCTGGCAGGAAAAGTACTGCCAGGGGATGACGGGACAGGTGCTTTAGACCCTTTCGGGCGCCGCAGAGCCCGAAAGGTTGTACAGGTGCGTGCTCCTCGCCCTGTAGAGTTGTAGGCGCCGCCTTCAGCCCTGGGACACGAAACCCGACGAAGACATACGACAACCGCTACGCTCCAGAAAAGGATTTGCTATCTCCACGAACGACGGATTTTCCGTCACCACGCTATGGACCCGAGGGAGTGGCGCCCGCTTCCCGACCCCTCAGGTCCGCCAAGTCAGAAGGCCTTGACCACGGCGTTACTCTAGACCCTGACCCCTCGTCCCTCCAACGAGGACTCACAGGAACCAGAAGGCGTGCGGAGCAAGGCTGGGAGAGGCTAATAAGTCAAAACCACTGTACTACAGCCCATACCATGCGCAGGGCAGCATTCTGTAATCAACCTGACATTCTACAGAGACATCGACAGTATTGTAGGCACTTATCTTCCTTCGCACTCATCAGAATGAAGAACCAGGCCGGGTAGACGTGAGCCACAAGATTAGGTAAAGCCCTCATCCTTGTAAAGCCAGCCCCTTCATCTATAAAAGGGGATGCGCTTCTCCCATCAAGGGGATGGACTTTGGACCGAACAAGACAACACACACATAGTCAAGTTGCTACGAAGCTCTTGACCACCTTTCAACCCTTCCGTCAGAGACTTGGGACCAGTCCCTCTCTCGATCGTTTGTATCCCCTACTACAAATCGTTCACGGTGCTAATAACACGAGCAGCAACAAACTGGACGTAGGGACATTCGGCCCGAACCAGTATAAATCTTGTGTCCTTTAGCGTACCATCCGAGCCTAACGCGCATTACTATAAATTTACTTGCCGGTGCTTGTACGAAACACCGACAATATCCTTGTCCTTCCTTCGCGCTATCTTCTCCGTTGATCGTCCCGGGCTTCTTCAACTTGTGTCTTCACTCTTGTCTTTTCTTCTAGGTCTTCAAGTAACCTCCAAAGGTCATGTATAGGCTGTGTTTGGCATAGCTCTCCGGCTTCTTCGTGAAATCACTGTGGTAGTACTGTAGCACGGAGCCGTTTTGGATTTCGAGGCAGAAAATGAACTGAGAAGAGGGAGGAGCCGGTGGAGCCACGATTTCGAGCTTCTCCGGCTCTGTGAGACAGAGTGTCGGGGCCGGAGCCGGAAGAAGCCCCTCCAAACGGGCTCATAGTCTCGTCTTTTTTTATAGAGTAATACTAGCTTTTGGTAAAACAGTAGGATGAAAAAGAATATATTTATTTATGAAAAAAAGATGAAGAGGTAACAAACTGAACTTTACAACATTAGGAAGAGTATCTATCTATCTATATATTGATCGAGGAATCCGGACACCCAACCACAGTTGATGACGCAAATGTGACGCACGTAGAATTTTATATACCGGACGTAAAAGCTCTCTGTTTGGCACATACAGGTCTCAAGTTGAGACATCCTCCGGCACGGTAGATTAGGGACCATGAAACGCTTTTCCTCCTTTTCATGGCTACGAATGAAAATTCGCCGCTTTTAACAGCCTTAAAGGTCAACCAGCAGATTCATCACGCTCCTGCTAGACTGGTCATCTGCTCTAGGAACTTTTGGCTTTTAACGAAATTTGACCAGCTTACTGTCGAGTCACACTGTCTTAGAAGCATTGACCGACCAGTAGTGGTCTAGCACAGGGCACTGATGAAGCTAAAGCTCCCTGTCTTTCTTAAACAGCGAGAGTGGCAAAGAAGGATTAGTTAATTTTGTATGAAGAAAAGAATACGCTCAAATTCTAGCTGAAGAAAATCGAAATATTCTACAACTATACAACAAGTTTATGAGCTTGTTTTGCATGTTAATTTTAAGGAATGTAAGGTTCGGTTCTATTATGCCCCCCAGTCACCCCCCCCCCCCCCCCCCCCCCCCCCCCCCATTTGTGATCCTAACATTTTCGCCCTGAAAATCTAGGGAGAGGTCAATTCATAGGGACGAGGGCATCAACTTCCAGAAGTGGTGATGAGTTTGTCACGCAAAGCAACACCGAGACTGCTGCTGGCTGCTGCCTCACGAAACTGAAAGATGAGCAGGTAGACAAATCCAAATCCAAATCCAAACTGTCCAGTGCAGAGACAGGTCGCAACGCAGCCCTGGATGCCAATTGCCAATCAAACAAACCCTAACCATAAACAAACGGAGAGGGACAGCACTAGGAGCTGGAAAGCCATGTGGATGTGGGACACAGGGCAAAGCCATGTGAATGGGTAGGGCAGCGTGCCACAGCAGAGCACTTTGAGTGCATAACCCACAACAAGAGTCACCACAGCAATCAGCAGCACCATTTCCAACTGTAAAATAGTAAATCATTGTGCATGCTGCTAATTGAGTGTTAGTATCTTGGTGGCCTGGGCCTGGGAGGGATCAGCTTTGTACTTTGGAGGACCACCCCACTTCTTCCTTGCTTATAGCCTTTGTCGAAGCTATGGTGGTGCGCGAAATATGAACCATGAAAGCCCAAAAGATGTAGCACGGCTTTGCATGTACTAGTAAATGAATGAATTTTGCCGACAGGGCGACACTGGCACACTTTGTTGGGTTTGATGAAATTTTATAGGAAAGCTTTCGGATAAAGATGTGTGTGTGCAAAGATAGAAAAGAGTATAAGGGAGGAGTTTCAGTTTCCCTGAAGTTCCCTGTGGAACGTTCATGTTCTTTTTCTTTCTTTCTTTTTGAAAAAATTGTTCATGCTCTTTTTCTAGGTTGAGGTTTTCAGGCGTCCGGTCCGGATAGTCGGAGTCGGTACTCGGTACCGACTACCGAGCAGAAGATTCGTTCAACTGAGATGTGGAATAGTCGCATGTGCAGTGGCTCTGCCTGGTGGATAATTATTCCTCAATTCCTCGGCAAACACCAACCATGCAATGCAACCGTGGTTGGTGAAAATGTTTCAGACCACAGGGTAGCAAGTGCCCGTGCTATGCTAGTGCCGTCGTGGGCCACTATGGGGCATGCTGAAACTTCTTGAACCAACCAACAACTCGTCCTTTTGAAAATTCTTGTATGAAAACTCACCCAGATTCTTGAGAGTCAGGCTGCTGTAAAGAAGGAAAAAAAATACCCCGTTTGATGAAGAATCTGGAAAGCACAATTCAATGAAGCTGAAAACAACTCCGCTGGATTGAGCTCAAACACCGATTTTACTGTTCATTTTTTTTCCGTAACACCAAAACAGTTGAACTCATTCTCCGATTTATTTATGTACACAGTTGACCTTGGTGCCGGACGCTATATTCTGCCACCATCGATAGAGACGCGTTACATTTGACCAATTTTTGTGGTGCACTGACGACACGTTACGGAAGTGCTACGCAATGTGCTTCCTTTTCTGTGGTATAGCGGCAAACAGCACTGCACGCACTTCAAATATCTGATTGACTTCTTTCATATCGGCCCTTTGGTTTCCTAAGGGCCCATCTATATTTTTACCACTCTTTCTATCTTAAACGAAAGAGAGCAGCACTCATCATTCAAAGAAAAAGTTGACATATTCAACAATATCCTAAAATATTGTTGCCAGTTTTCACAAGCAACGTCAGTTCTAAAAGAAATCACGAATACAAGAATTTGTTGCTACATTACAGAATAGAATTAAGAGCGAGTCATCAACATGACGCTACAAGCTCCAAGTCTCGGCAAAAATATGAACAGGTGGGTCCTAGACTCTAGAGGATCGATTATGTTGGTTTTCTGCAAGATGCATCGTCAATTTTTTGAATTGGCATCGAATGAATTTCAGTGTTAGATGAGGGAAGATGAATGGCTCCTATGTACACAAAACAAAAACAATCTACACGACGCCATGAGTTTTGTCAATTCTCACCCATCAATCACGAGAAACAGCAAATCCGCGCAAGGAGCAGAGGTACCATCAATCATCACTCGGCGGCATCCGGCTGCGCTGCCCGGCGCGACGACCGCGGGAAAGGCCGCACGCGGGGCGACGGCGAGAACTCCACCGGCGCCGGCGGGAGTTCCATCTCGCCGTCCAGGATCTTGACGATGTCCGTGCTGTCCGGCCGGAGCTCCGGCTGCCGCTGCAGGCACAGCAGCGCGAGCTGCACGCACTTGGTGGCCTGGTCCTTGTCGTACCCGCCGTCCAGCTGCTCGTCCATGAGCTCCAGCACGTTCCCGGCGCGCGCCAGCTGCCGGCACCAGCTCACCAGGTTCGCCTTCTCCAGCTTCATCGGCGACGAGAGGATGTGCAGCGGCCGCCGGCCGGACAGGATCACCAGCACGAGCACGCCGAAGCTGTACACGTCGGCCTTCTCCAGCAGCTCGCTGCCGTGCTCGCAGGGCCCGCCGCCGCACTCCGGCGCAACGTAGCACACCGTGCCGCGCATGCTCGTCGTGCTGCTAAGCTCCCGGCTGAGGTAGTCCCCGCCGCACCCGCTGTGGACGTCGCTGCCCACTGACCGACCGCGCCGCCGGTTCCGATTCCGGCTTCTCCGGAAGCTGAGGTCCACGGCGCTCGGCTCGACATTGCTCTCGCCGTTGGTGTTGCCGTGGCCCGTGTTCATGCTGATCGAACGGAGCCATGGCTTGCCGCCGCCGCCGCGCCGCTTGTCGAAGCTTGCTCCCTGCTTCTTGCTCATCTCTTCAAAGAACTCCTCTTTCCACCACTCCCTCATCTTGGTCACCTCCTTCTTGGCGCCGTCGACGTTGCCATTGCAGTCGGTGTTCTTCTTGTCCTCGGGCGAGGCTGACACAGCGTTTTCGTCCGTACCCGAGGGAGAGTTCTTATGCTCGTTGGCGTCGTCTTCGTTCTCGTCGGCCCAATCCGGGTTCCTCTCCGGGCAGATTTGGCTGCCAATCCACTCGGCGACGTAGTCCCTCGAGTCAAGCTCACCGCTACCATCCTGCTTCCACCACCACTCCTTCCCCCACGCACCAGCCGGGCCAGACTCATCCTTTGTGTCCGTTTTGGCCCCGCCGGCAGCGGAGGCGGTGGTGGAGAGCTGGTCGCCGGCCTCGCCGAGTTCTTGGCTCATGAAATCGTCCCCGGCAGCGCCAGACGCGGCGACGGCATCGGGGGCCTTGAAGCGCGCGAGGCCGAAATCGGCGAGCTTGGCGCGGAAATTAGCGTCGAGGAGGACGTTGCTGGGCTTGAGGTCGCCGTGCACGACGGGCGGCTGGCACTCAACGTGGAGAAAGGCGAGCGCGCGCGCCACGTCGCGGATGATGGCGAGCCGCTTCGGCCAGTCCAGGAACTGCCCGTCGCGGGCAGCGGCGTCGCCGCCTCCGAACAGCGCGCTCTGGAGGGAGCCCTGGGCCATGTACTCGAAGACAAGGAGGAGCGGGCGCTCGGCAGCGCCGCCACCGGAGCCCGAGCCCGAGCCGGGCGAGTAGCCATGGAGGGAAACGAAGCGAGGGGATTCAGGGAGCGACGCGAGGAGGTGGAGCTCGTGAGGCGACGCGCACGTCTTCACGGCGGCAAGAGAGGCGTCGGGGAAGGTGGCGAGGTAGACGGGCGAGGCGGCCCCGCGGCCGAGGAGGCGGGACGGGTGGAACCCGCCCGTGGCGCGGCGAAGCGTGCGGCGGGAGTAGCGACGGAGCGGGCGCGCCGGGTCCGGCGGCGGGGAGAACGGGAGCGTGGGGTGCCGGAGCCGCCGCCGCCGGAGGAGGACGACGACGACGACGAGCAAGAGCAACAAAGCTGCCGCGGCCGCCGCGGAAGCGATGGTGGCGGCGAGGAGGGCGTGGCGGCGGTGTTGGCTCTTGGCAAGCAGGGGAGGCGGCGGTGGCGCAGGTGGAGGGAGTGGCTGCTGGAGAAGGCGGGAAGGCATGGCAGTGGGCGGCGACGCGGGGCGCCTGGCGCAACGTGGTGTCGTGTCGCGTCGCGTGCGTGGAACTGATTGGGGTGGCGGGTATTGAACTAGTATAGCAGGGACAGGGAACAACATCCCTGTTCTTTTCTTCTCTGTCCTGTGTACATCATCTTTATCGTCTGACAATAGAAAATTTAGGAATTATACATCTCGGGCATTTTAAGACCTTTTGATTTTTTTTCTTACTTTTTTGTGTTTTCCTATGAACATGAACTAATTTCTATGAATTTTCTTGATGATTCATGTCAAATTCACGGTTTATCAAATGTCCTTAGAAACTTTTAGTCGATCATCTAGAGCCATACGATCACAATCATAAGGTCCAAACAATATTGTGCTATGCGACTTGCGCATTAACAGCGAAACACCTATAGTGACTTCGCCAATTTCACCAATCTATCGTCTCAATCTCTTGGAGATTCTCATAGTGATAGGGTGTGCTATGTGCATAGGATGAGTGTACGTGTGTGTATGTAAGCGTCTTGGTCTACATTGTGCTTTGCCAAAAAAAATGAGAGAGAGTAAAAATAATTAGTTTCTATTAGCTATGGGTGTAGTAAGTTTTTTACACTTATATTTTTACAAAATTATATATGTGTAAAAGCAAGGGTTTAAGAACTAGTGTCCACAGCGATAACCTTTCGTCATAGGGTTTGTCTTCTCAATTGCTACGATGACTAGCGCCATGCAAATGCCTCTAATCATCACCATGATGTCATGATTTCCATGTGCTATCATTGTAGGCTAAGGCCTTGCATATTGATGATTTTTCTATTATCGATCCTCTTGTTAATCTTGTATTAAGGGGTATTGTCATTTAGGCTTGTGAATCCATCCCTAGATGCTGATAGCCCTAGGCTTCTCTTACAGATTGGTAGTATATATGAAATAAGGGGGTGTTAAGTTGTGTAAGGCCAACACTAAATGCTATACAAGCATCACTAAGGAGATACTAAACACAAAAATCAGCCTTAAGCTAAAGACCCAGTATCAAAGACTAAAATACTTTCGTTTTCTTTGATTCTTGTCTCTTCCCGCTCATCGTCAAGCTACCCTAACAACCATAACTACTATCATTCTCAGTTTCTCAAACTACTAGAAGGCATTGGTGTCGTGGGGAGCCGAGCATGCCAATTGAATCACCATAGTGCTTTCTTGATCTTTGGCGCGATGGATGACCACCCCTTCGGGATGTTGGCGAGCTATGTCATTCCTCTGTCGTCATGGCGATGAGAATGACACCGTCACTAGATTAGGATAGGTGACAGGCGGACCTCTCATGATGGATGGAGAAGGATAGGTGCAAAGAGATTGGATGAGGTGAGGGGTGTGATGGTTGGAGCGAATGTGCGGTCGTTGAATATGGCTGAGAACGAAGACGATATGGGTAGACGGGTGGGGGAGAAGCGACGACAATGGAGAGATAGGTGTGGTGACGGCTTAGGATGGGAAGTTTTTGTCAATAATCAACAATGACGGGGAACGAGGCTATCAAGTTTCGAATGAGGAAGAGAAATGTTATCATGAGTGATGACCATTGTCTATCGGCTACACAGGTTTGATTTTTTCCCTCAAAGTCGGGCCTAACGTGTAAATAAATATAACCCGATGTCCTATCTCTTATGGACCATACCTTAAATTTTGACTATAAGACTGTAATTACGTTGGATCCTAAAAAAAAGTCCTTATCGACGGATAACACAAATGAAATGGCGTAATTTGGATGGCAAACTGGGTAAGCTCAGGTTCTAGTTCCATAAGTGTGGTTGACATTGATATTCCTCTTTCAAACCGCAACATATGGATACTCAGAGAAGCCTTTTGGTAGAGCTCCGGTTTCTCTAAAAACGGCTTTAACTCCCACTTTTTGGAAAAAGCCATGTTCTAGGCTTCATGCGCATAACAGCTTGGGGTTCACCTCTTGTCTTCAGAAGCCATTTGCTCCATATATGTTCGGCGTTTTTTTTTTATTGAACTAGTGGATAAGCCAAAAGAAAAGCCCTACCAAAGAGATATTGGAACAAATTTGTTTTACGGTAGGAGTATTTTGGTTCTCATATTATTCACAAGGAAATTAAAGAAAGGTCATAGGCATAAACTATTTGTTTCAGCTACTAGTATAGAGCCTAGGATGAAATGGTGATTATCTAGCTGAAGCAAATCTCCAACATCCAAAAACAGACGTGGGACTGTGGGAAGTACCGAGTACGACTCTTTCGCTGTCGACGTGTTTGCTCTCCTCATGCAGCTCCACTCCAATGTGTGCACGCAAGTGGCACGGTGGACTGACTGGCTCGAGAGCGGGCGGATTGCCCGTGGCCTGCCCCGGACGACCGGTGTTTGGAAGCGATCACGAGGCCCGAGGCGGTGGGCTTCCAGACAAGGGAGTAAAGGAAGTGGCCGACAACGACCTCCCGTGAACCACCCCATCCCATGAGCAGCAGCGCCGTGACGGAGCTGGAGGGCAGCAGGCTCGCGCGACCACCGGCCCTGTCCTCCTCGGCTGCAGTGCTTCGTTCGGTCCACGAGATCTCTGACCTTCTCTGGAGTCCGGACCACAGTACTCTACAACAGAGGGCCTAAAGATGTCAATGGGGCCGACTCCCGGCGGCAAATTCACCCATGAGAGGACGAAGTTGTACAAATTTTCTCTCCATGGAGTATTAAATGGGAAAAAATTATTCCCATCGGGGATGACGGGGACAGGGTATGCATGCCTCCGTCCTTGTTCACCGTGGGGATCCGAAATGTGCACTAAGGAGGCTGCTGCTTAAGCTAGCTGGGCCGCCCCGTCCTAGCCGCAGAGCTGGGCCGGCGGCTTGCACGGCGTGGGGGCGCAGCTGATGCGCGTGGCCCGGCCATCAGCCGAGCCAAGTCGCCGCTTCTGCCTCCTCCTCCTCAGTCCTCGCTCGTCACTTGCCCTCTCCCGCTCTCTCCCTCTCCCATGTGCCCCAAACCCTAGCTTGTCGCCCGCCCACGGCCCACCCGTCGGTCATGCGCGCCTCCGCCTCCGCGGTCCCCATGGAAGCCTCCGCCTCCGCCCGCCGCAGGCCCCGACCCCGGTGGCGCCAAGAAGCCGCGCCTCGCGCAGCCGTCGCCGCCGTGGGACCCCAGATCTTACGCCGCTGTCGCTTCCTCCAACGGCGCCGCCAAGCAAACGCTGGTCGACAAGCTGCTCGGCCAGTACCGGACCGCGCTCGGGGAGCTCACCTTCAACACCAAGGCCATCATCGCCAACCTCACCATCATCGCCGGCGAGAACCCCCAGGCTGATGCGGGGATGGGGATCCCCGCGGGGATTAAATCCCCGAGCGGGGACGGAGATGGGGAAGAAGTGCTCCCCGTGAGCCTTCACGGGGACGAGGACGGGGGAAATTTGCCCCCGCGGGAACGGGGATGGGGCAGTAACCCCCGACAGGGAATTCCCCGTTGACATTTCGAAGAGGGCCAAGCCAAGCGCACGTTTACATGCGCGTATGGCTCAAGGAGATCCCACATAATTGATGGAATTGGATCCCATGATCCCCAGCGTTTGGATTGTGTTAACGCTTCCGTTTGGATTCTCTTGCAAATGCCGCTGCCTTTTTGGGCGGTTAAATGACACGCTATTCTCCTACAACTAAAAAGAACAAAGCGTGGATATTTTTGGTGCGACATTTGTTTTGGTTCGTCTGTCTGTCCACGCCCGTGCGATACCTCGCTCGCTTCGTCGCTTTGCCTTCGCCCGTGCGAAAAAAATTCTGCCTCATCGCTCGCGTAAGTCACTCCTCCAATCGCTCTCTCCCCCTCGCGAGATCCCTCTCCACCGTGCGGTCGTGCCCCTCGCCGTGCGCATCGGCCACCTCATCGACTCCGTTCAGATACCAATAAAAAAATAAATTATAGAATTGGTTAGAAAACCACAACACGATTTCCGGAGACGTGGGCAGAGGGACCAGGGGGGAAGGGGACAGGGGACGCCGGCCGTACGCGTGCCGGCGCTTGCGGCGGCGGATGACGACAAGCAGAGCGGCATTCTGTTATCGGGTATACGGCGGTGCTGGTGCTGGAGCCGGGGCTGGCTGTCGTCGTCGCTCGTCGCGTCTTCGTCCCGGATCGCCTCGCTCCCGTACGTGTCATTCCCTGTCTGCCTGCCCCGTGACTCCAGCGGTGGCACTGTGCAGCACGCTTATCGCGGCTACATGAGTACTGTGCTGTTTGTCAGCTTCCTCCGCCTTCAGTTTCTCCAGGCTGTGTACTAGCGCAGTGTTACATGGCTTCATTCAGCGCATGAATTATTCGTAATAACGTGCTACGTACTGGCGGACAAACAGGGGAGAAACAAATTCTATATACATATATACTTATTCCTATAACTGTATAACTACTACTAATAATAATATAATACATAATATTAACGAGAGACATTTCTCTTGTTTATATTTTCGTTTTTGCCCTCTCCTGGCCGGGGAACGGGAGGAGGTGAAGTGGATCTGAGAAAGGAAGCCAACGGCGAGGCAGCTGGACGCGACATCCAGGGGCACGGCGGCCGGTGGGGAGATGGAGGCGGAGGGGGAGGCGGCGCGGCGTTTTTCTTTTCACGGGAGCTAGGGGAGGGGAAGAGACTGAGGGTTGATTTCGGTAAAGTTCGAGGGTTTTTTTTGAAAAAAAAAACTGAGAAGAGGCCTGGACTGCGGGCTGATTCAACTAAAGTTCGAGGATTTTTTTGCAAAAAGACCGCGGCTCGCCCGATCTGGGCCGTCCGCGCGCCCGATCGAACGGCCAGGAAAAGCAGACGACGTGGCACGCTGGCTGGCCAGCTTTTGGAGGCAGGATTCATATAAGAAGATGTCCTACTTTTCTCGAGCATCACAGTCATATCTATTTTTACTAAGAAATAATAGTACGTGATGAATTCATGATCAAATATAAAAATATTTGACTTGGGACAAAATTAAATAATATGCCATATAATTTAAAACAGAGGGAGAAGTTCACGTGGTGCTCAAGCTAAGGCTGGCTAAGATGATGTTGCAAGTGGTTAATGGTAGTGCCACCAAATTGAAAAGGATGGTGATGGACAATGCTACCAAGAGTGGAGCTCCTAGGGATGAAAGATGAATGATGCATGTTAAGTTGGAGGTGATATGCGTCTAGGTTGAACGTCGGTCGTGTGGTGCTAGAACAACAAATGCCAAGAATGATACATGGTAGCTGGCGGAGAGGGGAAGTATAAGATTATAAAAGATAGGCGGATCCAGCACCGGGGCGGCAGGGCTCTAGCCCCGCTACCATCGCCAGAATTATGGGCCCCTCCTAATCATTGAGGTTTAGAAAGAGAGGCTAAATATAGAAAATAAGGATTTCAAGAGCGGGCAAATTTCTTGATTTGGGCTCCTGGCCTGCATGGCTGAGGCCCCGTTCGCTTGTCTTAAAAATGGCTTGTTCGGTTTCTTTTTTCAGCCAAAACAGTGTTTTTCTCTCACAACAATTCAGCCGGAACAGTGTTTTTCAGCCAGTTTCAGACTAGCGAACGGGGCCTGAATCTAGATGTGGCCTTTCTCAGCCCAAAAAGAAGAAAAAAGACATAGAAATGTAGAGTTCATCCTTATAACATAAGCAGCGACTTCAACCTTACAACTAGTCTACAGCATAGAGAACCCCCCCCCCCCCACACACACACAATCGTATGTATATGCTAAAAAAATGAAAGAGAGCAAATGACTTCACTGTCTGTTGGTCTCCATGTACGAGTGGAACAGAGTTTCGCACACCAAGTATGCTGGTGATTCCTACTGCGTTGAAAGCTCAAACAGGCCTGCTTTCACGCTTCAAATAGAAACAAACAAGATCCCCATAACTCGTCTGCATAGTGCAGACCCTTAGCGTTCTCCACCACAAATCAAAAACAAGCAAAGCCAAGTATTATTTTTCTATGCACATACAAGTATATATGCAAACTACCAGTAGCAAAAGTAGTTTATTTATGGGGGCAGAAAAGTGGCAGGGAGACCAGAACATAACTATGTAGACCTTCTAGAAGTAACTTCCTATAGAATTTTACCAAGCCACCCGCACCAGACACTAGGCAAGATAGCATAAAATGCGATAGCTTTTTTTTTCCACCTTCGATTCCTGAGAAAACTACTCTCCCAATCCTAAAATAAGTGTTGTTATAGTATTCGTACCGGTCAAATATTCTTAAGTTTGACTAAGTTTATAAAGAATATTAGCAATATTTGTATCTTTAAATAAATTTATTATAAAAATAGATTTAACGATCTATCTACTAATATTAATTATGTATTATAAATATTAATATATTTTTTTTTTGTATATATTTGGTCAAAAACCAAGAACGACATTTATTTTAGAACCGACAGAGTACTAAAGTAGTTGCGGCAACAATTTCTCTTAGCAGTCACTGTAGCAGCAGCAGCCGCCACGACTTTTAGCTGTACAAAACAGTCCCCAATTTGTTCTGGTTCACACCCAAGATTGTTTTTTTCAATTTTTGGTGTTATATTTGTTAATACTGGTAAAAGGATAGATTCAGTGCTGGAAGCTCCCACATGAGTGGGATCTGGGGAAGAGAAAAACCGAGGCAAGCCTTCCCCCTCAAAATCTGTGAAAACTGCTTCGAACCCACAACCTAATAACTCAGTGAGACAACTCTCACCACTACACCAGGCCTGCCCTTCATATTTATTAATACTGGTGATTAAAAGAAAAGAAACGATCATTAAAGCATAAGCTACAAGTTTAATAGACCTTCATACCAACTTTACAATGCTATCCATCTGTAACCATAGATTGCATTGCATAAGACACTGGATTTTTCATATCTGCACCAGTACCATGTACGTAGAGCTCAAGCTCAGTAGAGTTTACTTTACCAAACGAAAAACATGGTATTGAATGGTGGCAAAAAAAATCACACTTTATCTATCTATATCTATGATTTGCAGCCAAAACAACGGGGCAAGGTAAAACCTCTTTACCCTTACCCTAAATTATTTCATTACCTCCCAATCCCGTGTTCTCCCTGTAAGAACATGTGAAATTGTCCCAAACTCTTGCAAAGTTGCAATGGCAAAGTCTGCTAGATACCCTGCTGAAAATCATGACACTTGCTCCAAACAGGGCCCCATGGTTTAAGTATTCATTTTCCTCACAAAGCATGGACCGACCAGAGCTGCTGTCAGACTATACAGAAGTGCACAACGTACACCAGATTATAGTCCATCCAGATTTAATCTGCCATTCACATTTCTCTTTGCTCACAGTTCTAGCAAATCAAAGCAGCGCACATCACCTAAACTACTCAACCACTCTCTTTCATGGAGACCTTAAAACTCATTCAAGGAGTAGGTGGTCCATCAGGCAGCTTTGTCTTCCTCTTCCGGCCAAGAATGGAAGCCTTTTGCAGTCTCACCCCACCTGCTCGCCATTTCTTGAAACCAGCCATCGATTCTCTAGCAGATTCAAATACTACACAAATACCAAAAAAAAAGTTTAGCTGTTGAGGACACATGCCTTACGATGATTACCACAGGGAGATGCTTTCATACCTCGAGTTTCTTCTTTTGTAAGGCGTGGAACAAACTTGGGAACTGTCATCGTGGAAGAACTGTGGGACTTGCTTAGAACCTCTTTGTACCTACTGGTGAATGCATATCGCAAGAACAGGCCAATGCTCTTGTCACTCACCCTGTAAATGTGAAAACACAGGAAAGTAGCAATATAAAATTATCAGACATTTTTTATATGGGAGTCTGACTAACAAATCTCCTGAACCATAAGGAGGCACTGATATCCCAATTGAAATGGCTCATTGAGGGAATAAACTACCAATCCTCAAGTAATACAAGAAACTTATCCTGTACAGGATTTCACACTAGCATTAAGTGAGTCCACGGCTTCAATATTCCATAGCAGTATTAACATCCATAAAAATTGATAGAAAAACACAAAGGACACCAAGGTCTACCAGATTATGATAACATCATTAACATGTGTGCGTAAAAAGCTACACCAGGTCATGGGAAAAGGTAATACCTAAAATAGCTTGAGGCTTCAAGGCTGCCAGAAATATTTAAGCAGTATATATGGGCAACATGGAATAAGTCATTTCAAACTGTAAATTACTAGTTAAAACTTGTGGCATCAAGGCATGTTTGTCAGATTATGATGAAATTATGCATCATGGCGATTCAGAGATGGACCAGTGGTATCAGTGAACTAGTTTCCACCATATAGAACTGAAAGTAGACTGTGCAGAGGGAAAGGATGGTAACAATGATAAAACCAGCAATGAACTCTTCTCCATCATACAGAATCGAACTGACAATAAACTATCTCTGAATGGAAAATGCAGCAGATCGGTAGACAACCAAGATAGATATTCCACTATGAATTAATTGCTTTCCAGGATGAAAGGACCATGATTTTGTAAGAAATACAAGTGAAAACATGTCATTTGGGGGGAAAAGATTGATCTCATCATTGAAACAATTGCATTGTTGATTATTAGGCTTATTGTACAGCTAGCGTATTGTCTATTTATAGCTAGCGTATAGTACGCGCTGCACTTGTACATGGCCCTATATTTATAGCTAGCGTATATATGAAGGCACCCCTCCCACAATGGGTGTGCGGTGATTCTCCCAAACCTCTCTATCTTTCTACATGGTATCTGTAGTCCACGTCTCTCTCCGGTCTCTTCCTCTTCTCTAACTCTCCTCCGCGCCGCCGCACCACCGCACGCATCTTCCCCACGCCGCCGTTCTACGGCTGTGCGCTTTCTCCTTCCCCTGAGCCCCTCCTGGCGCTCACCTCTTCGCGACACACGGAGCCCCCACCGGCACACCCCTTTCCCGCGCGTGGTCCCGTGAGCCCACGAGGACCCGCTCCCTGCTCGCGATCCACGGTGCCCGTGTCCGATCGCCACCCGCTTCCTATCGCGATCTTTCTGCCTTTGCATGCAGCCGTTCCTTTGCTGCTTCCGCATGCAGCTGTGATCGCTCGCCCTTTCCCTTGTTGCTTCCGCTTCGGCGTTCAACATCCCACCTTACGCCACCATATCCGTCAAGTCCCACGTGCCAATCACCCTTGAGCTGAAGCGCCCCAACTACACTCGTTGGTCGGCCTTCTTCCTCTCCTTGTGCGGCAAGTTCGGGCTTCGCTCGCACATTGACGGCACGGCAGCGCCGTGTCCTAATGACTAGGCGTGGGCGGCGGCCGATTCCTGCGTCCACAACTGGCTCATGACCACCGCCGAGGATGGTGTCCTCGATCTCGCCTTCGAGCCCGATCAGACCACTCGCCAGCTTTGGACGGCAATCGCGGGCCTCTTCCATGCGAACAAGGCCACCCGCGCCGTATTCCTCAACCACGAGTTCCACTCCATGACTCAGGGTGATCTCTCCATCGACACGTACTGCCAGAAGATGAAGGCCACTACCGACGCCCTTCGTGACGTTGGTCATACCATCATCGACTCGCAGCTCGTCCTTAACCTCCTGCGCGGCCTCAACCCTCGCTTCTCCAGCACCGTGTTCATAAAAGAAGTGTATCATCCTGAGTGGTTAGCAAACCCTGTTCTCGTTCAAAAAAGAATAAAGAATGGAGAATGTGTGTTGATTACACTGATCTTAACAAACACTGCCCTAAAGACCCCTTCGGTCTGCCTCGTATAGATGAGGTTGTAGACTCCACCGCCGGCTGCGAACTGCTCTCCTTCCTCGATTGTTACTCCGGCTATCACCAGATCTCCCTCAAGGAAGAAGACCAAATCAAGACATCGTTCATCACGCCCTTCGGTGCGTACTGCTACACCACCATGTCCTTCGGACTAAAAAACGCCGGGGCGACTTATCAAAGGGCCATCCAGACGTGCCTCGATCAACAGATTGGCCGCAACGTTGAAGCTTACATCGACGATGTGGTCGTCAAGTCCCTAAGACCGCCGACAATGTTATCGTCGACCTCGAGGAAACGTTTGCCAACCTGAAAAGGTACCGATGGAAGCTGAACCCTTCAAAGTGCATCTTTGGAGTTCCATCCGGTATACTCCTGGGCTACATCGTCAGCGCACGTGGCATCGAGCCCAATCCCGACAAGGTCTCCGCCATCACCAACATGAAACGACCAAGATGCATCAAGGATATACAGAAGCTTACGGGCTGCATGGCCGCTTTAGGCCGCTTCATATCGCGCCTCGGCGAAAAAGGGCTATCGTTCTTCAAACTCCTCAAGGCCTCCGAGCGCTTTTCCTGGTTGGAGGAGGCAGACACAGCTTTCGAGCAGCTCAAGTTGTTCCTAACAAAGCATCCGATCATGATGGCGCCACGGCCAGACGAAACTCTCCTAATCTACATCGCCGCTATTTCTCGCGTCGTCAGCACAACCATTGTGGTCGAACGCGAAGAGTCCGGGCATGCCTATAAGGTGCAACGTCCGATATACTTCATCAGCGAGGTTCTCAACGAGCCCAAGACTCGTTATCCTCAGGTCCAGAAGCTGCTATACGCCGTCCTGATTACGTCGCGCAAGCTCCGCCACTACTTCGAGTATTACAAGATCGCCGTGGTCACCGAGTTCCCTTTGGGGAACATTCTCCGCAACAAAGAGGCCAACGGCCGTATCATCAAGTGGGCTGTCGAGCTCGGCATTTACTCCATTGAATTTAGAAGCAGGTCTACCATCAAGTCTCAGGTGCTTGTTGATTTCGTCGCTGAGTGGACTGAGATTCAAGAGCCCATCGCCGCTACTTGCCCCAAGCACTGGGTGATGTACTTTGACAGCGCTCTCAACATCAACGGTGTTGGTGCGGGCATTCTGTTCATCACGCCGACCAAGGATAAGCTCCGATACGTTCTCCGAATACATTTTCCGGCCTTCAACAACGCCGCCGAATATGAAGCATGTCTCCATGGACTCCGTATAGCCGTTGAGCTCAGCGTTAAATACATCATGGTATACGGGGACTCCGCGCTGGCCATCAACCAGCTCAATAAAGACTGGTCTTGCTCCAGTGAGAAGATGAATGCATACTGCGCCAAAATCAGGAAGCTTGAAGGGAAATTCTACGGTATCGAGTACCACCACGTGGTACACGATCAAAATCAGCTCGCCGACCACCTATCCAAGCTAGGCTCCTCTCGCACCGTGATTCCGCCGGGGGGTCTTCGTTCAAGATCTTCTAGCGCCATCCATTAAGGAAGATAAGGAAATTCAGGAAGTTCCCCCCGCCAAGCAGCTGATACTTACGGTACCTTCGCTGGCCGCCGATTGGAGGAAACAGTTCATCAAGTACCTCTCCAGCGCTGAAGTAACCGCCGATAAGACTGAAACCGAACGCCTAATCCGTCGAAGCAAGCATTATGTGCTGGTAGACGACAACTTGATGAGAAAAAATGCCAAGGAAGGGATATTGCAAAAATGCATCACCCAAGAAGGAGTGAAGCTACTTCTCGAAATTCACTCTGGCTCCTGCGGCAGCCACGCGGCCTCAAGAACCCTGGTCGGCAAAGCTTTCCGAGCTGGTTTTTACTGGCCCACGGCCATCTCGGATGCAGAAGACCTCGTCCGACGTTGTGAAGGATGCCAATTTTTCGCCAAGCAAATACACGTGCCAACACAAGAGCTGCAGACCATCCCAGCCTCCTGGCCCTTTGCATGCTGGGCACTGGATATGATTGGGCCTTTCAAGCCAGCGCCAGGTGGTTTCCGGTACACGTATACATCGCCATCGACAAGTTCTCCAACTGAATCGAGTGTAAACCGCTCGTCTCGGCTACTGCAAAGAAAGCAGTCGAGCTCTTCGAAGATATCATCCACAAATTTGATCTCCCGAATAGCATCATCACCGACCTCGGAACTACGTTTAGTGGCCATCACTTTTGGGACTTCTGCGAAGACCAGTGCATCTCCGTGAAATACGTCTCCGTTGCCCATCCTAGAGTCAACGGCCAGGTCGAACGGGCGAACGGCATGATCATTGATGCCTTAAAAAAGAGGCTATATCAGAAAGAAGAAAAGCAACCGGGCAGATGGCTCAAGGAGCTACCAGCTGTGGTCTGGGGACTGCGCACTCAAGCTAGTCGCAGCACTGGTGTGTCTCCATATTTCTTGGTCTACGGCTCAGAAGCCATACTACCAGCGGATATTGCCTTCCGAGCACCTAGGGTAAAAAATTATGATGAAGAGCAAGCTGTCGCTGTTCGGACAGAGGACGTCGACAAGACCGAGGAAGAACGCCTAATCACTTGCGTCCGCACAGCCAAGTATCTAGAAGGCTTGCGGAGGTACTACAACCGCAACATCAAAGGTCGTTTATTTGCTGTCGGCGACATCGTTCTCCGCAGAAAACAAAAAACCGAAGGGATGCACAAGCTCTCCTCCCCCTGGGAAGGGCCTTACGTCGTCAAAGAGGTTACCCGACTAGGGTCTTATCGCCTATGTGACTTAGACGGAATCGATGTCCCCAACTCATGGCACATCGGGCACCTTATACGTTTCTATCCTTGAAACGCTCCAGATATATACTCCACTTTATGATGAATAAAATTTGGTCTTCATAATTTGTCTCCACTTTTTCTCCATTACGGTTTAATCACCACTTACGGTCGCCGAGCTCTACGCTACTCCATAACGAACTCCAACACGAAATCAGCAACGTATTTCGCCGAACAAGTTCTCCAAATCGCCAACGTATTTCGCCAAATAGGTTTCCCCAAGTCGCCGACCACGTTTCTCCAACGTATTTCGCCAAACAGGTTTCTCCAAATCGCCGAACACTTTTCTCCAAATCTCCAAGATATTTCGCCGATCAACGAGCAGCACACGTTCTGCTCTGCGCTCTATGAAGAAGACTCAGTCTCCGATTTCTCCCTACACGTGCTACGGGCTCCGCGCTCTGCGTTATGGGTAGTCGGTTGCGGTTCCTTGGTGACGCATGTTCCTCCTACACGTGCACGGGCTCCGCGCTCGACGTTATGAACTATGGGTTAGCCAAGGCCGAGAGCTCAGTAAAGAATTAACTGCTCGGACGCCACTTATACTACGTTTATCTCCAAGTTATTTCGTCAACCGCCGAGCAGCACACGTTCCGTTCTGCGCTCTATGGAGAAGACCCTATAATCTGTTATTACTTTCCGATTATCTCTTAGATCTAACTGACTTGTAACCCTACCTCCCGGACTATATAAGGCGGACAGGGACCCCCTCCAAACTAACGCAATATCATACTATAGCTAATACAAACCAACAGACCACAGGAATAGGGTATTACGTCGTACTAACGGCCTGAACCTGTTTAACCCGTGTATCTCTGTTGCCTTCTTGTTCTTGATCGCACGCTTCTCTGCCGATCAATCTACCTTCGTGGCATATCCCTCGGAGAACTGCCGACGATATTCTATCGACAGCCTGGCAGCCTGCGTCCAGTGGAGTGCCTCAACCTCTCCGCCATGACTGCCTCGCCAGTTCCAGCAAACTATCATAGCGCCCTCGCCGATCCCAACTGGCGCACTGCAATGGCCAAGGAGTACAATGCTCTCATCACCAACAATACCTGGCGCCTTGTACCTCGACCGTCTGGTGCCAATGTGGTCACTAGGAAATGGTTGTCCAGGCACAAGTACCACTCCAACGGCTCCCTTGCCCGGGACAAGGCGCGTTGGGTGGTCCGCGGCTTCTCACAGCAGGCCGGCGTTGACTACGACGAGACGTTCAGCCGGTTGTCAAACCGGCGACGATCCACACCGTCCTCAGCATCGCTGCCTCGCGTGCCTAGCCCATCCATCAGCTGGACGTGAAGAACGCCTTCCTCCACGGCCACCTCGAGGATACTATCTACTACCATCAGCTGACTATGTTTGTCTCCTGCAGAAGTCCTTGTACGGGCTCAAGCAGGTGTCCAGGGCTTGGAACCAGCGCTTCGCCACGTACATCTGCAGCGTGGGCTTCATTGCGTCCAAGTCTGACACATCTCTGTTTGTCTACAAGGACAGAGATCACGTCGCATACCTGCTCCTCTACGTCGACGACATCATTCTCACGGCGTCGTTCCGTGAGTTGCTACAGCTCATCACGGCATGGCTCCACTCTGAGTTCGCCATGACGAACCTTGGCGACCTTCACCACTTCCTTAGCATCTCCGTGACGCACGACAGCTCAGGGCTATACTTGTTGCAACGTCTGTACGCCGTCGACCTTCTCCAACGGGCTGGCATGTCTGAATGTCATCCCACTACCACGCCCGTGGACGCGCGGAACAAGCTGTCCGCCACCACAGGCGCCCTGGTGGCTGACCCCTCCGAGTACCGGAGTCTCACAGGCGCCCACCAGTATCTCACTCTAACGTGGCCTGATTTGGCATATGCTATTCAGCAGGTGTGCTTGTTCATGCATGATCCCCACGAGCCTCACCTCGCGCTGATCAAGTGCATTCTTCGATACATCAAGGGCTCCCTCTTCGCCGGTCTTCACCTGGGCATTGGACCCGTCGGCCAGCTCACCGCCTACTTCGACGCTGACTGGGCGGGCTGCCCTGACACACGCCGCTCCACCTCTGGCTTCTGTGTCTTCCTCGACAACAATCTAGTGTCCTGGTCCTCAAAGCGCCAGACTACGGTGTCCCGCTCCAGTGCTGAGGCGGAGTACCGAGCTGTGGTCCATGTGGTGGACGAGTGCTGCTGGCTGCGGCAACTCCTCCAGGAGCTGAATGCCTCGGTTCCCTTGGCGACGATCGTCTACTGCAACAATGTCAGCGCTGTCTATATGACCGCCAACCCCGTCCATCATCGTCGTACCAATCATATCGAGATCGACATCCACTTCGTCCGTGAGAAGGTTGCTCTGGGACAAGTCCGCATTCTCCATGTCCCTTCGGCACACCAGTTCGCCGACATCATGACCAAGGGTCTCCCTGTACAGCTGTTTTCAGATTTTCGAACCAGTTTATGCGTTCGTGATCCTCCCGCTATGACTGCGGGCGGGTATCAGGCTTATTGTACAGCTCGTATTGTCTATTTATAGCTAGCGTATTGTACGCACTGTACTTGTACATGGCCCTACATATATATGAAGGCACCCCTCCCACAGTGGGTGTGTGCGGTGATTCTCCCAAACCTCTCTATCTTTCTACATTGATGAATTTCGTGTTGTTATCAGCCTGAAAACTCTTTGGTATGGCGCTGAACTGCGTGTGAGCATAGGCAACAAAATAGGCAATATGACGGTGCACATCAGATTTGTGGTGTAAAGGAAACAACCAACAAAAGTGAGAATAATCATCAAGCAACACAAGATAATATTTATAGCATGAAATGCTAAGGACCAAAGATGTCCATACATCACAGTGAATTAAATCAAAAGGAGCAGTCGTGAAAGAAGTGGAACTGCTAAATGGGAGTTGCATGTGCTTGCCAAGCTAACATACATGACACAAGGACCGTGGGTTCTTATCACAAGAGATGACCGACATGTTCTAGAGCGTGGCGAGGGCGGAAAGACCGAGGTGACCAAGGCGGTGATGCCACAGGGTGGATGAAGTAGCGAAGCTCCAACTGTAGGGTGGCGATGAAGAGATGGTGTATTGGTCTCAGCTACTGTTGCAGCAAGGAGCCACGCGCCGCATCTACTAGTCCTTAACAAAAAAGAAAAAACAAAGCGTCAAACTCAATGGAACAATTATTGTCGCGAGTGAACTGGCGAAAACAGAAAGCAAATTCCGCACTAGTGCAGGAGCAACTAGGACATTGCCAAGGCGAAAAGTAGTGTTAGTTGTCGACAAGGTGGATGTGCCACGACAGGAAATTAGAAAAGTAGGTGGGAGAGCAGTATACATCCGTTGACGACATGTGAGCGGTGGCACCAATGTTGAGGACCCTGAAGAGCCATCTGGTTCAAAGCGGCCATGAGGTTGGCCTGATCCCACCTGCCGGCACCCTGCTGTGGTGTGGCAGGCAGCAAAGTCATCGAATCGGAGAACTGGGCGGGAGCAAAGGCGATGTACGCATATGGATACGCGCCCAGAACGCCAGGCTGCTAAGGGCGCCACAGCACATGCGGGTTGAGCCACTGCTGCTGCGCGCCCCACAGGGTGAAGGACATCCAAGGGCCAGCCGGTGAGGAGGGGCCACGGTTGCCACCGCCGCCAAGGGAACTCGCACCGCCACCACGGCCGCCGCCCCACCTGTGTTTGCGGCTGCCCTCGCCATTGCTGCCGCTGCTGCCACTACCACCTCCACTGTCCTGGTGGCCACCTTGGCCGCTGTTGCTGCCGGTGCCACCAGTGCCCTAGCCAGAGCCGTTTATGCAGCATGCCACCCCACAAAGAGAGAAGCAGGCGTGGAGTGTTGTCTGAGTGGCGACCTTGCTCTCGTTAGTGAGACACGATTCTTTGAAGACCAGCTTCTCACAGGTTGTGACAAATTCAGGAAGCAGATCAAAGTCGACAATGTTGAAGGCAATGCTAGAGAAGCGAGGGTTGAGGCTGTGCAACAGGTTGAGGATGAGCTGCAAGTCGAGGACGGTGTGGCCGACATCACGGAGCGCATCGGCGGTGGCCTTCATATTCTGGTAGTACTCGTTGATGGAGAGGTCGCCCTAGGTCATGGAGTGGAACTCGTGGCTAAGGAAGATGGCACGAGGAGCATTGTTCGCTTGGAAGAGGGCCTTGATGGTAGACCAAAGTTGTCTGGCCGTCTGGTTCAGCGCAATGTCGAGGCTGAGAACATCATCCGCCATGGAGCCGAGTAGCCAGCTATGGACACAGGAGTCGGCAATCGCCTAGGCCTAATCAGTAGGGCATGCCACCACCGTGTCATTGATGTGTGAGCGAAGGCCTAACTTGCCACACAGGGAGATGAAGAAGGCTGACCAACGGCTAAAGTTGGGGTGCTTCAACTTGAGGGTGATTGACATGGCACTTGACAACGATCGTGGCGTAGGGGCGACGAAGATCGCCAATGCCAGCTCCAATCCGGGCATGGCACCAGTGCTGTGGGAGTTGATGGTGCCGCTGGAGGCCAAGAATCCGTCGACATGGCAATGGACGAGGGTGGGATGGCGGCGACGGCGTAGTAGGAGGCCAGCACAGCTGGCTAGGGTTTAGATGGGGGGGTCGGCAAGGTCGGTACGGTGACGTCGATCGCGGCGTGGCCAGAGAGGCGAAGAGGAGGGATGGTGACGTGGCCGGAGAAGGGCAATGTCGGGAGAGGAGGAGGTGCGGCCAGGGGACGGAGCAACAACAGAAGGGAAACCGTGGTAGGAGAAAGCGCGCGGTCGGTGGCAATACAGCTAGGGTAGGGCGCTCAGCCGGTGACACGCTAGGGTTTATGGTGAGCCTAGGCCCGAACTCATGATACCATATAGAAAGGTATTGGGGGAATCACCACACACCCATTATGGAGGGGGTGCCTTTCATATATACAGCCATGTACAAGAATAGTACAACTTGTGATACAAATTAGCGTGGTACAATAGTAGGCTATACAATTATCCTAATACTTTATTACTCTCAAATTTCTATATTAACATAAAAGATGTAGAAGGAATGCCTCGGTAGGGACTAGGGATGACCTATTACTTTTTTTAACGCAAAGGGATGACCTATTACTCGTTGGAGGAGACAAACAGAAGCTTGCACAGACTAGGTCATGCTCACATGATAGTGATCCTGAACAACAAAACTCCCAACTTTTATAGTTAGCTTAACCTGTTTATATCAATGTTTCACATGACAGTTGGTTGGCATAGAGAGACTGAATGTGTTGACTAGACAAGACATAAATCAATGTGACTGGCAAAAAATCATTTGCACTTCAAACCTAGTCAGGTTACATCGAGTTAGGCCTTGTTTGGCTTTTACCTTAATTTGCCCCAACCAATTGTTGGTCAATATGACCGCGTAGTCCTACCCTAAAAGAATATTAACAATCACAGCCTTACAGCATTGGATGGCAAGATATACTATGGCATTAAGCACAAGATGGTGGCAGCCATGTCAGCTAGAGTGACACCAATGCAGACACATGAGTATTTGATCACAATCAAGAAGAAATAAGTAGACTGGTGCGTTTAGTAAGATAAGGGATTAAAAATTTGCTTGCTGGTTAGACATCTCAATCTACAAAGGCTATCTAGTGTGCTAGGTTTGCAGCACCAAAGAAATAAACTCCTCAAAGTTTCAGTCAGGTCAAAGACTCCTGACTTCCTGTCATTACTGGGAACAAGCACCATCAGTTCCAGATGGGCGATCCATTGCCCTTAACCTTTCAGTGCACAATCTGATCCAAGCCTTAAAGCCACTTTCTTTGCTAATACACTCTCCAGTTCCCGCCATGGCATATCAGTTTTTTCTTTGTTCCCTTAATAAACGAGATGTCATGGGCTTTTGGTTTTGGGGTTAGCAAAGAAAAAAATAGAAACAGCACGCTTGAGAGCTATTTAAGCCATCAAGCTATTCTTAACAATTAACATAGAATAAAAGCAATATTTTTATGTGACAAGAGCACATCGACTTGAACTTTAAACAATTCAATATGTTTTTGCGAATTCCAAATGAATTCATTAATGAACACTGTCTTGCTGATGGCCATAAGAACATTAAGACACTGAAAGCACATTTGTTCAGAGACATGGACTACCAATTCAACCAAACACCCAAGCTGATGATGAAAGGTTGGCAATTCGATTGTACTCATGTATCAAAAATAATTCACTTGTAAGCATGGCTCAGTGAAAATAAAGCATTCAATGTTTCAAAAAAGACTTGGAAAACTGAGAAAACCATGAAATCTATGATATGCATGACTAAAGTAGCAGGGAAACTTACAAAGGAACAACCTTGCATCCTAGCTCATAAAAGTACAGGCAGTAAACCCTCAATGATATGCATGACTAAAGTGGTGAGGAAACTTACAAAGGAACAATCTTGCATCCTAGCTCATAAAAGTACGGGCAACGAACCCTCAAATCCACACAGGCTGCATCAGCTTGGATCTCCTTCCGAGTTCTGCAGTATTATTCATTACCCAGAACTCAGCCATTCAGAAAAAATCAAATTCTGGATAACTGTTTGAATTTTCCCGTCAAGACTCACAAAGATTTATGTCTTTAATAAATTGTCATTAAGTTATAAGAGAAAGATCTGCAAATGTTACTATTTACTATGGAAAACTACAGTAGGCCACAATGGAGGCAAGAAAAGTCAGATCCTTTTATTAAGTTGTTGATAGGGAATTCCATGTATGTTTCTCCAAATAAGAATACTCCTTGCTCTCCCATGCTTTCCTGTAGCTCCAAGAATTTCTGTGTATGCAGTAATGCCATAACAGACACTGAAGAAACATACTTCTGTGTGAAGCATGGAGGTGGGTTTATTGACACAGCTTGTTCCAGAGACAGCAGCCCATGAGCAAGCCAAAATGGTAGGTCCACCTTGGCACCCTTCTCTACCTGGATATAAAAAAGAAACTCAGATCTTCTTTTATACAAGAGAAACATCCCTATTAGCAATTTTAGTAGAAAGAGTAAAGTTCGTCCAGAGTGCAAAACTTCCAATTCCCACTTTCCCAGTTGGGGTTCAGGACAAGATCCTAATCAGTTTAACAAGTCAAGGAGTGCATAAGAAGCCTCTCAGCGAACTACTGTTCAATAACTGCATAAATTGCATTCAGTAAATATGAAGACATAAGAAGAATTTTCCGACATGTGTAAACACGTCTAGCACTAGAAGCATAGGAGCACAAAATTCACTGGGCAGACACTTACACAGTTACTTTCAGCACCAGGATCTAGCAGGCCAACACCATTTGCAGTTACTTGGAAAACAACTGAAATAGGCTGCACGCAGAGCCAAAACATATACTCAGCACGTAAACACAAGCATCATACACGAAGAGGAGATGAAAGCCTGCATCTAGAATTACCTCATCCTCCATGAGGATGTCATCGATGTCATAGTAACCCGGCATCTGACCAAGAGGACAGGATCACAACTGCTTACCCCTGATTCTACACCAGCAATTTGTGTCTTGTCAATGAGTATGAGAAAGTAATTGTTCAAATATAAACACACTGCAACTCGAGCTTTGGAGCGGAAATATCATCTACTACAGGCTACATGTGTTTACTTGGATTGGGCCAATCAATTCGGAGCCATACCTTTGCATCAGCTCCTAACTTTGAGACACCACTCCCCGTGAGAAGAACGTAACAAATTTCGAGCATTACCTTTCTGAGCGCGAGGTGGGCGTTGGGGCCCGTTCGGATGTCGCCGTCCGGGGTGACTGGACGGCGGCGTCAGGCGTAGCCCGTAGCCGCGTAGGAGGCCTGTGCGGCGGAGGGCAACGGAGAACGCCGCGGGTGGCAAACGAGGCGATAGTGGCAGGCAAATCTCGAGGAGCCGAGGGAAGGCGCCGCCGGCGCGAGGATTTGGACGGCCAGACCTGGCGGAAGAGCCAGAAGCCGCTGGATGGGGATGGGGAATTTGTCGATTTGGTTTTGGCGGCCTTGCTTCCCGCTCAATAGGTTTTGACGGCGGCAAGATCATGTTACACGAGGTAGTTGGAGTGGACTCAAACCTGCCAGTGCAGGGCTGCAGGCCATCTGGCCCAGCCCAAACTCGTGTATTGTTTGGATAGAACCCTAGGCTAGTTGCCTGGGCTATTTAGCTGCCTGGAAGTTGCCTGTATTTATTTGCAAGAATGCCTGGTCAGACAAAGCTAAGGTGTGTTTGGTTATTCAGTCGCTCCTAAAATTTATGTCACATCGAATGTTTAGATGCTAATAAAAAGTATTAAATATAGATTAATTACGAAACCAATTACATAGATGGAGGCTAATTTCCGAGACGAAATTTTTAAGCCTAATTAATCTGTCATTAGCACGTGTTTACTGTAGCACCACGTTGTCAAATCATAGACTAATTAGGTTTAAAAGATTCATCTCGCAAATTAGTCGCAAGTTATGCTATTAGTTTTGTAATTAGTCTATATTTAATACTCCCTGTATATGTCCAAACATTCAATGTGACAGAAATTTTATGAGGAGGTGTTGTAACCAAACAGGCATTAAAACCTGCTGTGTTGTTTGGTTGATGCCCTGGCTGAAGTCAGCCTGAGCAGGTAGAGAAGCCAATCATCGTTTGGTTGTTCAGCTTGCCTGGATTACGGTTACCATTGTGTACGAGTGTCAAAACTACTTTCATACGAAGCATTTCATTGATAAAGTAATTGTTTGATATATAGAGGATTTCACATCATGAGAATAAATTAACCAAATATCTGATATAAAATAAATCATTATATTTTCAGTTGAGAACAACACATTATGAAACAAATAAACCATGAACTCATGTTCCAGACAAAGTAATGAACTCATATGAGCTCTATTCATAATCTCTCACACAAGTGTTTTCAAGCTATAGCCTAACAAATATTGCAACTTAAGATTACATAATAATTCTCTGATACACAAAAGCATATCACATAGGCTGTCCCAAGAGTCTGAAACTTCTCCATAAACGTCAGCTACTGACTATCAACTTTGGTAGCACTTAATAATTCTTGCAACTTGTCAAAGAACTGAATTGGCTTTGAGAGAATCCCACGGTCATTTGGCTGCATTAAAAAATAATAAGAATCAAAGATAATACATGTAAGATGAATATTTAGGCAAGAGATAATTACCTAGAGTTCGCTCAAAGTAGACTTGAAGAGAGTCACCATTTTTGTGTCATCATCCCAGCCACCGCCACTCTCATTCATATGATTAGCCACAAGAACCCAAGTATCCTTATGCCGCCTCCAGTGACACTGAACTTGATCCACAGTATAGGTAGTGCCATATTTGGAGTTTACTACATATGTACAGGCTGTGTGATGCATCTTCTTGAAAACACTTTTTGGAGAAATTCAGATATAACTGCAGGCCAATTTGTAGCTTTTGCCCTTTGATTTGATCCTACAGCTTTTTCACCTCCCTTGCCCTTAGAATTCTGCTGCTTTCTCCTGTATCTAGGGGCCTACCTGTATCCATTGAGTGAACTACAGAAAAAAAAAATGTAAGTGAAGAAAACAGCAAGCAACATTACAGAAAAATATTGAAAACGTGGTAACGAGTCTGACATATATATTGCAGTGACGAAAACAGCAATATGTATACAGGAAAACAGCAAGCAAAAGTACATATATGTTGGCATGTTGCTAAATAGTAATAAGTCATACAAGCTACTGGTTCAGTAAACTATATTGAGATTGGGAATTAAAATATTGCAAGGAAACATAGCTAATTGTGGCCAATCACACAATTTCTCAAATTGTGGCCAACGGTGTTTAGAAACTTAGCATCCGAGCTCTGTGCTGGACAACATAATCAGAAATCTGTTCTATATCCATCTGCGCATCGAATATGAAATAAATGTAAGAAATAAATTCACATGTAGAGATTTTTGCATGTCTGTCATTGTATACAAGAACCAATGTTTTCAAGTCGTCCGATTAATCGCGACTAATCATCCTTATCGGTCCTTAGTGACCGATTTGGGGTATCGAGGCGACCAGCTCGATTAGAAAGCTGGTCGTCCGATTAATCGAAGAGCAATCACGATTAATCGTCCGGCTAGGACAGGGACGACTAGTTTGATTGCTCTGTTTTTTGGCCTGTTTAACAGGCCTATATGTGGTCTATTGGGCTTTGTAATTTGGTCTGTTAGGGTTAGAATAGGCACCAAAAAGCAGGAGGCACGCAGGCACACGCCGCAAGTATGGTAGTAATATTGATATGTGATTCTGCATTATATTTTGTGTAGGTTCATACAAAAAAGAGAAACCGATTAGAGCACCAAAGGTTAAATAAGTTGGTATATGTCGGTTACAACCGCAAGATGGAAAACAGATTTAAAAAAATTAGAGAGCTGGGTTCCAAAGGAAAGAGATGCAATCCACTCTTGCTTGATGAGTTTCATTGGAAAAATGAATGGGTCAATGAAAATTTTGAACCAGAACCAGTTCAAGAAGGTGGTGACGATGCTATGACTTGGGCTGTTGTGAATGAGGCTATTGGTGCAACTCAGGGTCTAGAGGGACGTAACTTGCCTAGGGCTGCTGCTACTCGTGCTGCTATTGCTGCCCCTGTGAGGCGTACTTATGCTAGGAACAGGAAGCGTCCAAGGAACACAGTGTGCCGGGTTCATAAACCCGGGGTTCCTCATGGACCGGCTTCCCAGCAAAGGCTCGGCCTAGCAGACAAACACTGCGAACAACACGCAGCTCTTGGGCCGGCCCAAGTACCTAAACAACAGGCCAGAAGGGCGGTCCAAATCTCCGACCGGAAGGCCTGGCCGAGGTGGAACGGCGCCCGCTTCCGACTTCGGCCCGCCTCTCTGACCGGAGCGCTCGCTTCGGTCTCCAGCCCGCCTCCGGACGACCTCTCCGACCGGAAGGCCTGGCCCAACACCACTTCTGACTCCGACCCGCTTCTCTGACCGGGGATGCACTGAATCCCTGCTTATAGCTCCTCTCCGGCTGAAGCAATCAGAGCCGACTAGGACCAGTCGACCGGGGGCGCCCGCTCGGTAGGGACCAGGAAACAGACAGAGAAGGTAAGATAGGGCACTCAAAGTCAACCGCAATACCGAGGACCATACCATGTACACCTACAGGACAGTACCGTGCGACCTCCCTAGCATGACAGAGCCCAAGCAGTGTTGCAGGCGCCGACATTTTCCCTACAGTGTTGTGGGCGCCATCAACTCCCATACCAGACAAATATGGTAAGGCTCCCTCACGTGCCTCTGAGGCATCGACAGTGTTGTAGGCGCCGGCATTACCGTATGTGGGGGATAGACCCCCTATACCCTCATGGGTATACATGGGCTGCACCACCGGAGGTAGCCCGGCCCGCAAGATCAAGTTGTACATCGCAAGGCTACAAGCTGTACTAGATATTGTAATAGTACCAAATAGGATACTTTACTTGTAACCCTCCTCCTCCAGACTATATAAGGAGAGGCAGGGGTCCCTTAGAGGACAGATCCATAGAGATCAGACAGTATACATCTCAATACAATACACCAAAGACACAAGACGTAGGGTATTACGTCGATCAGACGGCCCGAACCTGTCTAAATCGCTGTCTCTGCGCCTTGTGTCACCATCTGGTTCCTGATTACACGCATCCTACCGATAATCTACCACCACGGGCACCCCCCTCGGTGGACTGCCGACCATATTTCGTCGACAGTGGCGCGCCAGGTAGGGGACCCCTTTAGGGGATCGTGCGCGCTGATCTACGGCGAACCAGATGGGATCTAAAGATCGACGCCGCTCGTGGCCACCTGACTTCCTACGGCGACGTGCTTCAGAAGCCTGACAGGCTTGATATCACTCGGCGATGGAATCAATCTACTACGGCGGCAACCCGTGCTTCACGACGGCAACCCTCCAGCTTGTGTCGGGACTTCACCCAGGACTCGCAGGAGCGCATACATGCATCGGATTCATGAGAGGGAGCGCATCGTTGCATGCGTCACAGCACATTTAGGAAGATTCTATTTTGTTTTTTATTTACCCATGCGGTGCTATCATCATGATTATTAGTTACTCAGATTGAATCTAATCGGTTCCTTTTATTCTCTGACATGATGACCAAGCACATGAGGAATCACGCCGACCAGCAAACAATTCAAGACATGCAGATTTGCATGCATACGGGGGGCATCAGGCGTGCACCAACAGTGTCCCATGTCCCGTACTTGATACTCGGCGGCGTCCATACAATGCAACGTATATAATGCAATACGTCGGAGTCCAAATACATGGAGTCGTCTGAGCCGTCGGCAAGCTACGTCGAGCTGCAGAGCGAGCCACGAGCTGCTGAGCGAGCCGCATCGAACGAACTGCTAAGCGTGCCGTCCAAGCCATCAAGCAAAAAGCCCAAGTCATAAGTGAGCCGTCCGTGCGACATCCACCTATTCGGACATCGCGACAGGCCGACTACTCCGCTCGGTCTTCTATCAAAGCGCCATACGGCATCGCTTCTCCGATCAGTCAATGATCTCTCCGACCATGTCGACCACGGACCACGTCGACCACGTCTCGAGTGGCTCCGCTGAGTTCCGACCACGTCGACCATGGACCACGTCGACCACGTCTCGAGCGGCTCTACCGAGCTCCGACCACCTCGACCACAAGACTACGTCGCAATGATGATCGCCGCGAAGAACGGCGCTACGACAATCGCGACCACAGTCATGACGACAGGTCGAAAAGCTCGAGGACCGGACAACTTCATCGCCAACGACACGTCAAGCCATCTCTCGAACATCGCAACACGCCGACTACACCCACCGGTCGTCAATAAAGCTAAGTATTATTTTTAATTGAAAATTTCTTCGATCATCATACACCTCCGCCGACCACCCTTAGGGTGCGCTCCGCGTCGAATTTTCTCCATACATACAATCCAAAACATGTATAAGTTTTTACAACGGTTCGCCGATACGTTTTCCTTCCTGCTTGAGAATCCCAGAGCCGGCACTGTCTCCGGCTCCACCCCACGCGTGCATGAGAGTCCGCCCTCTGCGCTACGGGTAGTCGGCAGTCGCTCCCTGGTAACACTGGCACTCTACGCGCGGCAGCGTTCCGTACCTCGCGCTACGAGATGTTGGTCAGCCCAGAGCTGGCGCATTCTCCAGGACAGGTTAATACATCGCGCTACGCCGCTACATAACAAAAGGGCTAAAAACAGCTAATGTTATTTTTCGAATATTACACCAAGTATAATTCATCGCCAAGTGTTTACTTCACCTCCTACAGAGAGGTCAATATATTTCGTACATCATCATGTACTACCGCTCTCCGTGTTTATTTTTTCAGGAACATAGTTCGGTCAAACGAGCTCATGCTTCGGGGCTCGCCAAGACCACTACGGTGCTCGAGGACTCTGGCCTGACCACCCTCGTGCTCGGGGACTCGCCAGACCACTCCGTGCTCTGGGACCCTCGGGGACTCGCCAGACCACTCCGTGCTCTGGGACTTCTGGCCAGACCACTTCGTGCTCGGGGACTGCCTCGATCACTCTCCGACCACAGCTTGGGGACTTCGTCGCACGCTCCTCGACCTGTGCTCGGGGACTGCCTCGACCACTCTCCGACCACAGCTTGGGGATTTCGCGTCTCAACTACATGCAACTGACGACTCGCATACAGTTGGGATATTTTTTCTCCTTTAGACCTTGCTACAAGGCTCATACCTCGCCTTACAGCAAGCTCGGGGACTACATCCACAGGCTACTATTTCTCGTCGCAGGGGCCAATCTCAGAATCTTCGTCCAATGGATCTCAACAAGACTGCACGCAAGCGGCGCTACCATCAAGTCGCGACATGTCGCTATTGGAGGCAATGTACATGCCCTTGCGTCAAGTCCACATGTGCACGTCCATGCGAGATGATCATCAGCAAGCAAAGGCCACATCTACAGTGCCATGCAATGCAAGCTCCATACAAGCTAATCAATTGTTGAGCTGAGACTTGCATGTGCTCGTACACGTGCGTATACATGCACAGAGCTGCCCCTACGAACTACCACCAGATTCAAAAGATCCGATCAAGACTATGCGTCGACTCCATGCAGAAGATGAAAAGCATCACCGACTCCAAATATGAAGACCACATACAAATCTACACCATCGCTGATCGCGAGCTGTCCGAGTCTCCGACCACGTCCCGAGCGGCTCTGTCGAGCTCCGACCACATCGATCACCAGACCACGTCGCAATGATGATTGCCGCGAAGAACGGCGCTGTGACAACCATGACCATCGTCGTGCAACAGGCCGAAAAGCTCGAGGACCGGACAACTTCATCGCCACCGACCAGATTTCTATCCAAAGATAAGTACACTTCTAATATTTATATTTAATATAATTTTCATTACGACGTTTCTCCACAACGTCCTCGTCATGATTATTCTTTAAATAACGTTTGTCCATGTATTCCATCTTGAATATAACATACATCTATACTTAATGCAAATCATCGACCAGTCCTGTTGACGCTCGGACGCCTCCAGAGACGGCCCTGTCTCCGGCTCCTCCCTACACGTGCACGAGCGTCTGCCCTCTGCGTTATGGGTGGTCGGCAGTGGCTCCTTAGCGACGCTTTGTTCTTCCTACACGTGCACGGGCTCCGCGCCCCGCGTTATGGTTAACGGGCTAGCAAGGGCTGGAGACTCAACTACATACTAACTGGTCGGACGGTTTATATTAAGTATAAACACAAACTTCACATTAACACTGATGTTTACAAAGCACCAACTGCTTTATCACATCATGCTCATTTGCAAATGACTACTGAGCGTCATACGCTATTTCTTCACCGCTGATTTTTCTCCATAATTTATTATTTTGTACATCATGTACTACCATTCTACATATTTATATTGCAGGAATTTCGAGCTATGCTCGGGGACTTCGTCGCTCGCTTCTTGACCTACGCTCGGGGACTGCCTCGATCACTCTCCGACAACGGCTCGGGGACTTCGTCGCTTGCTCCTCGACCTGTGCTCGGGGACTGCCTCGATCACTCTCCGACCACGGCTCGGGGACTTCGTCGCTCGCTCCTCGACCTGTGCTCGGGGACTGCCTCGATCACTCTCCGACCACGGCTCGAGGACTTCGTCGCTCGCTCGTCGACCTATGCTCGGTGACTGCCTGCCTCGACCACTCTCCAACCACGGCTCGGGGACTTCGTCGCTCGCTCCTCGACCCGTGCTCGGGGACTGCATCGACCACTCTCCGACCACGGCTCGGGGACTTCGTCGCTCGCTCCTCGACCTGTGCTCGGGGACTGCCTCGACCACTCTCCGACCACGGCTCGGGGACTTTGCGTCTTGACTACATGTGACTGGCAACTCGCATACAGTTGGGATATTTTTTCTCACTTAGACCTTGCTACAAGGCTCGTACCTCGCCTTCCAGCAAGCTCGGGGACTACATCGGTACGATGCACCTGTCGGTGCATCTCGTATCGCCTGTACGACGATTGGGTTCTCAACTTAACTGGGAATTCTTTTTAGACCCTGGCACCACGTGACTACGTCACCTACTACCAGGCTCGGGGACTAAGTGGGCACACTTCACCTTGTGGTGAATGTGCTCGATCTGATGATCAAAGACGCTACGCTTCAAGACGCGCTTACATTTCTTTTCAGAAATACAAGTGGGCACACTTCGGGGGAAATATTTTTCAAATTTTATCTTGAGCCCCTTACATCCTTCTGGCAAGCTCAAGACGGCGCTACTCGAAGGATACAAGGCGCTCGGGGACTAGCTGTGGGGGATAGACCCCCTATACCCTCATGGGTATACATGGGCCGCACCACCGGAGGTAGCCCGGCCCGCAAGATCAAGTTGTACATCGCAAGGCTACAAGCTGTACTAGATATTGTAATAGTACCAAATAGGATACTTTACTTGTAACCCTCCTCCTCCAGACTATATAAGGAGAGGCAGGGGTCCCTTAGAGGACAGATCCATAGAGATCAGACAGTATACATCTCAATACAATACACCAAAGACACAGGACGTAGGGTATTACGTCGATCAGACGGCCCGAACCTGTCTAAATCGCTGTCTCTGCGCCTTGTGTCACCATCTGGTTCCTGATTACACGCATCCTACCGATAATCTACCACCACGGGCACCCCCCTCGGTGGACTGCCGACCATATTTCGTCGACACCGTAGTAGGCAAACACGGTAAAACCCCTCACATGCCTCTGGCATCAACAGTATAGCAGGTACCGACATCTGCCATACCTGAAGAAGATGACGCAACCTCCCACATGCATCTGACATTCAACAGTGTTGTAGGCGCCTACCATCATCTTGTACCCGCCGACGTGGGAAGCAAGACTTAGCAGCAAACATACTCTCTCTCTCTCTCTCACTTCTAAGGCCATCCCCTTCATCTATAAAAGGGGATACGCTCTCTTCCAACAGGTAGATTCATGAGATCGATCAAGTTCACTAGTACACAACAACAGAACCACCAGGTTCAAACCTTGAGCACATGCCCGAACACTTAGCACATAGCGAAGCTCCCGTCGCTCTCGATCCCTTTGACCGGAGTCCAACCGGACCTCTTGTACCCCTCATCTTTCTCCTTCTCGTTTGTAACCCCACTGCAAACTTTGAGCACCTAGGCTTAGGAATAAAGTCACCGACCGACCCAAACTAGACGTAGGGCACGTTGCCTGAACCAGTATAAACCCTGTGTCATTGAGTGCTAGGCCACCTCCAATCATAACGTACGGCAAAACTACAAATATTTACGTGTTGGTCACTTTCTGCACCGATAGTTGGCGCCGTCCGTGGGGAAAACGTTGTATGTTCAACACTTTTGGTCATCGGATGGCCCACTTTTCTACCACCTTCATCATGGCAGGCTCAAGCGATACTACTCGCTTTGGCTCACTGGAGTTTTCCGTACTCCCACCTATTGGGATATGGGTTCCACCTGTCTTTGAGCTGTCCTAGGCCTTCCTCTTCGGAAGCCTGGACTTCGTCGCCGACCAGCTCAGCACACTACACCTCCGTGAGGAGATGCTCGTTCCGACGCCATCGGAGGGGCGCCCTCCATCGGCTTCGGGACGCACGACGACTTCAACGATGAGGCATCTGCGCTTCATTTTGAGCAAACTCTCTGCTCAAACCTCGCTGTGAGTAATGTGCATACTGTTATTTACTCTCTATTTACTATCTTCCGCCGATTATCCGGAGGGACCGTATTGATCGCACCACGAACATCGTACGATCGGTTTCCCGATGGCCTCACGTCCCCCCATGAACGCGTGCGCTCGGGGGCTCCGAAGGACGCTGGCGCCATCCCCTCTCACATTTGAATTCGTGGGAATAGCGAGCTAGGCTCCTACCACTTTCCGCAAACTCCCGGATGATGAGGGTGAGAGCGACGGCTCCAGCATCGGCGACGTGGCACCTCGCCACCGTCCGTCCCGGGAGTGCGCTATGGCTGACGCTCCGGGATAGCCACCGATGGTTGCGGAGTCTGTGCAGACCCACACCCATTCGGACCTGCGTGCGGGGGCCCTCACGTTTGCATGAGAGCACGCCGAGGAACTATGACAACGGCGGCAGAACCAGCCGCCGCCTACGCTGGCGCGCTCAAAAGGGTGGTCCAAATCTCTGACTGAAAGGCCTGGCCGAGGTGGAATGGCGCCCGCTTCCAACTTCGGCCCACCTCTCCGACCAGAGTGCTCGCTTCGGTCTCTAGCCCGCCTCTAGACGACCTCTCCGACCGAAAGGCCTAGTCCAACACCACTTCTGACTCCGACCCGCTTCTCCGACCGGGGATGCACCAAACCCCTGCTTACAGCTCCTCTCCGGCTAACGCAATCAGAGCCGACTAGGACCAGCCGACCGGGGACGCCCGCTCGGTACCCGCCGACGTGGGAAGCAAGACTTAGCAGCAAACATACTCTCTCCCTCTCACTTGTAAGGCCATCCCCTTAATCTATAAAAGGGGATACGCTCTCTTCCAATAGATAGATTCATAAGATCGATCAAGTTCACTAGTACACAATAGCAGAACCATTAGGTTCAAACCTCGAGCACATGCCCGAACACTTAGCACATAGCGAAGCTCCCGTCGCTTTCGGTCCCTTTGACCAGAGTTCGACCGGACCTCTTGTACCCCCCATCTTTCTCCTTCTCGTTTGTATCCCCACTACAAACTTTGAGCACCTGGGCTTAGGAATAAAGTCACCGACTGACCCAAACTAGACGTAGGACACGTTGCCTGAACCAGTATAAACCCTGTGTCATTGAGTGCTAGGCCACCTCTGATCATAACGTACGACAAAACTACAAATATTTACGTGTTGGTCACTTTCTGTACTGACACAGTGACTCAAGATATTGATGAAGTTGATGATGAAGACCAAGATCAGCATGTAGATTCAGCAATAGCAATGGAGGAGGATGAAGAATCTACACCAACCAAAACTAGAGATGGACCAACTGGAGATGAAGATGGAGGCTGCAATTTTAATGTTGATTTGCTTAATTAGATGGCTAGTTGCCTACTTTTGTTGGACTGTTAAATGTCAATATTTGTGACTCTGTGTTGAACACTTTAGCTTATGTGTACTATACTTATTTGGTTATGTAATATGCTGGCTGTGTGGTTGCTATGGTCTGCTATGTGGTAACTGCTAAATGCTAGCTATTTGCTACTGCAGCAGTGCTTGCTAATGCAGTAGTGCTGCTATTGAGCTGTGTCAAGATCAAGACTACATTAGTGTTGCTAATTATGGTCCTCTTTGGTATTTTAGGCTTCCAGCAGCAAGTCAGCAAAGAAATGGAGTTTGGGACAGGAATATGGACCTCTGGACATGGCAGAAAAGAGAAGAAAACAACTCCCACAAGTAAGTCACCAGCTAAACACTAATATAGTCTTGATGCTTTCTTTATTATGTATACTATATAGTTGTCGTTGTTTCGAGTAAACATCAACGAGTAAATTTGTATTATTACGCGTCTGGCCCGGATGGTGTGCTAAGAAGACACAAGGTTTATACTGGTTCAGGCAGAATGTCCCTATGTCTAGTTCGTGGCTGCTGCTCGTGTTACTAGCACTGAAAGTTCATAGTAGGAGTTACAAACAATCGAGAGAGGGACATGCCTCAAGTCTCTAGTGGTGTGTCGTGATGAGTTCCGATCGGTTCGGATGGGTTCAGATGTGTTCGGATCGAGTGTCCATTGTCTGATGCCCTTTAATGGGACGCCCTACTTTCCCTTTTATAGACAAGGGAAAGCACGAGTTACAATGGGAGAAAAGAAGAGAACGAGAGGTAGAGAAAGTCCTTTAGGGTTGCCGGGCCTTTCTTTTCCCTTATGCGGGCCCCGCTGACACAGCAGGTGGTGACAGGGATAGCTCTACGTTGGGCGCCTGTCCGCTGACAAGGCCATTCCCTGGCATTGTGGGTCATCATGTCCCACTCTGTCCCAGCGGGCGGTGCGGTGAACCAGTGTGCTGATCAGCGGCCATACAGGTAGTAGGCAGCATAGTGATCACGTGTCCATCACTGTGGGCGATGTGAGTCCCTTGGAATGACATGTCGTGGGGACGGGTCGTGTTGAGACGTGACCGCTCCCTACACGATGTCAGAAGTTTGACCCTGGGTTGTACTTTCTGGCCCGTAGTGGTTGGCGGCGACGTGACCTTCCGTTAGGAACCATGTCCGAGGGATCGGGCGAAGCGGAGCCAACCGTCAGACGTCAGCCGAGGCAAGGCCAACCCTCGGGGGTTGGCCGAGGTGGAGCCTACCCTCGGGGGTCGGCCGAGGCGGAGCCAGCCCTCAGACATCGGGCGAGGCAAAGCCAGCCCTCAGACGTCGGGTGAGGCGAAGCCAACCCTCGGGGGTCGGACGAGGCGGAGCCCAACCCTCGGAGATCGGGCGAGGTGGATCCTGCGGCTTCAGTGTCAACCGAGGTAGGGCCCACCCTCGGGGGTCGGACGAGGCGGAGCCCAGCAAGAGGTGTAGTCGCGCTCTTGACCGCTCGGATGAATCAATGTTGATGGTTATTAGCTCCTCCTCTTCGGGTGCCATAGGATTGGTCCCCGACAATAATATATATAGGTATATATATAGTAGGTATATATGTCCTGATATATAGGACGACCAGGGGTTGACTAGGCTCGACTAATCGGCTTGGTCGATGACTAATCGCGATTAGTCTCCTTGTCGGTCCCATGGCGACTAGGTTCAACTGGACGACTTGAAAACTTTGACAAGAACTGTTAGATAACTTACTACTTTAATAAATTTATTAGATGGCAAACGTGTTGTAAAAATATAATAATGGAAGCTACTTCCTAATGAGGACATCACTTCTTCATCACATACAAGTCAAGGAGAGGAGGAGGTCCAGCATGGGTGTCCAATTCATCTTTCTCATGGTGGAGGCCCAGTCCAACTGAAGTTGGACCCATCTCGGGTTCCAGGACCAGTCTGCCTTAAACTGGTCACTCAGGATGTATCCGGACTCTGTTTTCGATGATCCACATATGGTTCGAAAGCTAATTTGATAAGGAAGCCAATCCAAGTGGTCTCACATCAAAATACTTTCGAAATCAACGGAAATCGTCGAAACAAGTCAGCATCCAGAATCTGTCAGGGTGCTACGACACCGTCTTTTGGTCCGTTGGACCGTGTATCGTGTTTGGGCCCATTAGGGGGCGCGTCCAGAGGGTGACGCCCAAGACTCTATAAATAGCAGCCGTTGCTCTCCTTAGGGTTTGGGTTTTGTTTAGTTCTTGATTTTCTCGTGAAACAGACATCGTTTTGCTGCAACTGTGCCACCAAGGCTGTTTGCTGTGAATCAGGGCCCCAGTTCTTGATCTTGTTCGTCTGTGGCGATTAGTCCTTTCGAATAAAGACTTGAACTCGTTCTTGTTATCATAAGCCTCATATTTATTTGTAATTTCAGATTGCGTTCATCCTGTTCTTGCTTGTGTTCTCGATTCGCTTGCAGGAAAGCCTTCTCGGCGAGGTCAATCGCGTTCGCGTGGTTGATAACCAATGGAGCAGTGGTGTAACGGTTGCAGGGGTCCGAATCAGTCTTGGTTCGAAGCCTAGATCATGAACATCGAGTCTCTACCAATCGACGCTATCATACCTTTCGAAAGATCGGGCCTAGTCTACATCACTTCCATTGATAGGATCACAGTACGCACATGCTAAAAGTAAGCCTAATTTCACATGCTGCAAGGGAAAAGGTCGATCTGTGTGTAGCAAGAAAATAGTGATTAGGAAGTTACATCTGTTTATCAACTATCACCAAGGAAACTAATAATTGCTGAGAAAAAAATAGATCTGTATAGACCACGTTGTGTAAACTGCAACCAAGACTAATCTAGAATATATAGAAGATCGAAATAGCAGCAGGAAGTTGAGAATATAGAAACGGATTTTGCTCGCACCTTTCTTGCACGGGATCTGAGAACAAATCTGGAAGTCAACGAAGAAGCAAAATACGAAATAAGAGAGGAGGCCACCAGATCTTTGCTGCACCAAGAGGATAACCCTGGAACATCCTCCATCTTTGTGGATTTTATTGTTAATTTTTGGCCTCTCTAGGAAGAATGCAAGTACGGGAGGTGAGAACAGGGGAAGAAAGTTGTGGCTATGGGAGAGAGGAGAGGGGAGGCCCAGGCGCTCGATTTCTTAAGCCTGGTGCCCGGCAACAGGTCCAGGCAGTTCCCACCAGGCAAAGGATAGCCAGGGTTGGATCCAAACAGAGTCCAGGCAACCTCCGGGCAGGGTCCAACCTAGGCAAATTTGGCCGGGTGCCATCCAAATAGCCCGTCCCTCCCTTGACAAGTGTCGTTTTTTAATTTTACTAGATTTATAGAAAATACGTGCATCATTTGTATCTTTAAATAAATTTATTACAAAAATAAATTTAATATAGATATCTAATGATATCAATTATTTATCATAAATATTAATATTTTTAATATAAAATTAGTCAAAATTATTTTTCGGGAAGCGAGAACAACAGTTATTCATGGATGCAGGGAGTACTCCCTTGCGGTAGGCTCTACTATAGCTCATATGATGTGTTCCTCCAAAAAAAAGCTCATATAATGTACTAGTGCATCATACTAGGCATGTAGAGGTAGCTCTAAACTATTGTTTCACTAGTATTCTCCCCTACGAAACCCGCCCACTTCCAGCAGAGAAGCAGGGTCCACGTCGCTCCAAATTCTCTCGACCGTTAGATCTTCCATTGGACGGCCCAGATTTGTTGAAGCGGATTTCGTCCGACGTGGCTCCTCATCCTACTTCTCACTTTTTTGCCTTCTCCTCTACTTCTCATCAGCTTCTTTAGCTTCTCGTCCGAATCCAGAGAAACAAATATATACTCAGCTTCCGCTTCTCCTTCCGAATTCTTCTCCCAGCTTCCTCTCTCTCTCTCACCCCGTCGCTCTCTCCCGACGCGAGCCACGGCTCCCTCTCTCCCCCGACACGAGCAGCGGTGACGGCGACCTTGGGATGCGGCGCCCCCCACGGTGGGCGTCCCCGGCCGTGGAGCGGCACGACCGGGCCCCAGCGGTGGGGCCAGTGCGACTTCCGCTGTCAGGGACGCTGCCATGTGGGCCTACATGTAGGCTATTCGGAGCATCAGCTACAAAAGGAACCAGGAGTACCTTCCGCAGGGCATCGAATATTCAGAATACAACTCATCCTCTCTTCTCCTAGCTATTGTTCCTCTTCCCCAACCTCCTCTTCCTCTGTATCGGCCCCTGCTCCTCTTCCTCTTTGATCCCCCCTGCTTGCTACTCCCCTGAACTCCATTCCTTACTGTATCGGTTACCTGAGATCATGTTAGTCCACCCTGTGATTGTGTTCTACCGGTGGGTTGCTAACAAATTGGTACTAGGAACCAAATCCTGCAGCACCATGAAATCCACCACCACTACTCCATGGGTCCTCTCGGCTACCGGTTGCGAGATTCGAGCGATGCGTAAGGAGTTGGAGTCTCAGTTTGACGGGCTTCGACAGTCCTTCAATGGGCCAGCCTCCACCGCCATCGCTACCACGCCATCACCGCCGACGGTTCAGCTGTCCACCCCGTACCACGACGACTCCATTGCCTCCGACGAGATCCGCGTCGAGAGCGGCCTCACCTCCAATGACCCCCACGTGCCGCTCGACGCTGGCCAGAAGTTCATCGAGTGCAGCCCTGTGGTCATCGAGGGCATCCCCGGCTCTGCGGTCTTCTCCACCTGCTCCTCCGCCTGGGACATGCCCGTGCCCATGCCTCCCTCTGCATCTACGATGGCCATGAAGAGCGTGCGCATCTCGATCTCGTGGGTTTCCGTGGGCACCAGCGACCACGTCCACGACCGCGAGGTGCGCCGCCGCTGTATCCTCTGCGCACCACCCGCCGCCTGGCGTCGTGACGATGGATACCGACTGCGACGTCACGCTGTGGTGCCTCAACCTCAGCATCTGCCTGCTCTCCATCGCCTACTCTAGTGTCCTCGCCTCGGGCATCATGCTCGTGGTGTTTTCCTGGTGCGCCAGGAAGTGGAGCCTGCTGTTCACGTTCGTACTGGTTCTCCGCTACTCCGACTGCGGCGTGCCCCTCCACGCCCGCCTCGGGTTCGTCGACCATGGCATGCCCCACCGCGTTCGCCTCGGCTGTGCCAACCACGGCGCACTCCTCCGCGCCCGCCTCAGCTTCGCCGACCATGGCGCCCCCCACCGCGTCTGCCTCGGCTGCGCCAACCACGGCATGCTCCTCTACACCTACCTTGGCCTCGTCCGCCTCGGCTTCACCAACCACGGCATGCTCACCCGCGCCTGCCTCAGCTTCATGGACCACGGCGTGCTCCTCCGCGCCCGCCTCAACTTCACCGACCGCAACGTGTGTCTCCTCGTCCACCTCAGCTTCGCTTGAGGCCACCTGCGCCATCTCGTTCGGCTGCTACCCCAATGACCCTCGCCTTCGCCGTGCCCTGTGCGCCAGCCGTGCCATCGGTGCCATCGACACCATTGGTTGCAACTCCACAACCAACTCACCTTTGTCGCTGCCCTAAGCCCCTTCGACAAGCACCGACAACATGGAGCCCACCCTCGGTGCCACCGGTAGAGCTACGACTCCGTTGGACTTCTCAATCATGGCCAAGTCCCTCAACTATGACGCGTCCACCAACTACTCGACAAAATGTCTGGGAGCACTGCGGTCGCTGGGTGCGCGCCTCAATGGCCTCCGCGCGCTGACCGACGGGCTAGAGAACATCAGTGACATGGAGACACTCAACGTGCGCTAGAACTTCCAGTACCTAAGGAAGTTGCCCTACTGCATCAGCCTCCTTGTCTCGATCCAGAAGCTGGGCGTCAGCTACAACTCCATCATCGTGCTCCCGGACTCTGTGGACTACCTCATCAAGCTACAGCAGCTCATCCTCACGGGCAACGGGCTCAACGACACCAGCCCCGTGCAGCTCACCGCGCTCAACGACATCAAGGTGCTCATCCTCTCCGGCGAGCTGCCTCCAACCTGGCCCTCAAGGTGTTCAACACTTGGTGGCAACCATTTTGAGTGCGCCCCTGAGCAGGTGCAGTTCGCGCACGAGTGCGCCGCCGACACCGGATGTGCACGAGCTCGTCTCTGTCGACACTGCCGCACATATGGAGCACTGCGCCCTCAAGCTCCATGGTTGCACTGTGCCCGCACGGTCGTGTCTATGTTCATGCACCCCAACCTACCGACCAGCACATCCGCGACACTCATCGCCTGCAACGTCACCAAGGCGTCTACCACAGCAGCTTCAACGATAGCAAAGGTTGCAGTCACCACCAGCGCCCAATCCATCTCCATCATCAACACTAGCTACGTCGACCATGCCATGGACGTGTTCCAGCCTTCTGTGGTGGTGCTCCATGCTCGTGCTGCTGGCCGAAGCGCTGCGTTGTCCGTGTGGGTTGCGAGAATAGCTCTTGCAAGCACGTCTTCGTCTGTTCCAACAAGTGCTCACAAGTTGTTCAGCGGACCGCTCAACAGTGAGTCGAGCCGACGGTCAGACACTTGTGTGGCCCTGTTCGGCATGGGAGAGGAGTTGATCAGCCTCACCGAACACTATAGGTTGCTCCACCTCCGTCAAGAGAATCCTCATCTACTGCTACATGCCCAGCGGCAGCATGGTGGCAGCGTTGTCTTTCCGGCCGATCCAAGCTCATCGACGAACAGTGCTGCAACTTGAGGGCAAGTCGCAATTCAAGGAGGGGGAATGTCAGGGACGCTGCCATGTGGGCCTACACGTAGGCTGTCCAGAGCATCAGCTACAAAAGGAACCAAGAGTACCTTCCGTTCAGAATACAACTCATCCTCTCTTCTCCTAGCTACTGTTCCTCTTCCCCAACCTCCCCTTCCTTGTACTGGCCCACTGCTCCTCTTCCTCTCCGATTCCCCCTATTTGCTACTCCCATGAACTCCATTCCTTACTGTATTGGTTACCTAAGATCGTGTTAGTCCATCCCGTGATTGTGTTCTACCAGTGGCTAACATCCCCTCGGTGCTCCCTCTCCCGCCGCTCCGCGTATGCTTAGTGAAACCCTAGCTGTTCTTCCTCGCCGGCCATGTCGGCTGCTCGTGGCTGCGTCCGGTGGGCGCGCTCCCCGCGGTGGTGGCGTCTGTTGTCCCCACGGGCTCCCCTCGACTGTAGCGCCACCGGCACCCACCAGGTACGCCCACCCCTTTTCTTCTCTGCCTGCTGTGTGAAGTCGAGCACCCAAACCCTAGCTTTCCTCAACCTCTCATTTTCTGTGGCTCCATTTACCCTTAGATTTTGTTTGCTCATACTCCAGGATTTGTATATTCTTGCTTATTTATTCTACCCTTTCTATGTTTGTGACTTCAATTGCAGGTAAACCCAGATTTGGAGATGGAGCTAAAGCCGCAAGCACGACCTAGGCCATATCAATGAGCGTCAATAAGATGTTTGGGAATGGTAAGTTCATCCAACAGCCATCATGTCAAATCGATTTTGAAACAATCATTACTCTGTTAAAAGAGCTATACATGGCGAGAAAAGCTTACACTGAAGAATTTGCGAATAATTAGCATTGAAATGAAAATTTGATGTATCTGGTTGCACATGGCTGCTATGTGACCATGTTCAGAATGAAAATATGCCTCTTGTATGAAATGGTCTTACAATCTCTTGTTTAGCGTTTGTGAATTCCTAACTGAAGCTAATGCAAATTTTTAACCGCTAGCAAAATAAGTTTTTGCTAAGGATGTGTTTACCAATGTAAGCATTTTTTTGCTCTTGCAGGGAGTAAAAAATTTGGCGATGCTTGGATGAGTCTGTGCTACTATTTCTAATTTGATTTAATTTGTAATTCTGCAGGACGAGCAAAGTCTGCAATTATTGTGCTACCTTCTGGTGCTTCTATCAAATTTGGTAGCATTGCAGATTCAGTTTTCTAGACTTACTTCTCCAATCAAGAGCAACAGGTCAGGGTATGTCCGATTTCACTTTCCTTCTGTGCTCACTTATGAAGTTAAATATTTGTACTGTAGGTTCTTTATAGATTATAAACGTTACCATGCTACTTCACATTGATGAATTTGCTTCCTTTTAGTTTTTTTTTCTATCTACGTTCCCCTTTTCCCATCATAGATTAGGATTTTGCCATCCGATGGATGATAATATGCTCAGGATGTTTTCATACTTTCTTGCTATATGTTCTCTTCCAGTATGTGTAGGAGTGTCGGGGACCAATACCAGGGTACCCGAAGAGTAGGAGCTAATGACCATCAACATTGACTCATCCGAGCAGTCAAGAGCGCGACTACAACTCCAACCGACCCTCCGGCGCGCAAGCTCTGCTTCGCCAGGCCTCTGGGAGAGGGCACCGCCTCTCCAACCTTTGGGTCTACGCTCCGCCTCGCCCGACCCTTGGGTCTGTGCTCCGTCTCGCCCGACCCTTGGGTTAGCAATTCGCCTCGCCCGACCTCTGGGGGAGGACTCCGTCTCGCCTGACCCCAAGGCCACGGGCTCCACCTCGCCCGACCCTTGGGTTGTGCTTCGCCTCGCCCGACCTTTGGGTGCGGGCTTTGCCTCGCCCGGCCTCTGGGGGAGGACTCCGCCTCGCCAAACCCCAAGGCCATGGGCTCCGCCTCGCCCGACCCTTGAGTCCGCGCTCCGCCTCGCTTGACCCTTGGGTTTGCGCTTCGTCTCGCCCAGCCTCTGGCGGAGGACTCTACCTCGCCCACCCCTGAGGCCACGGGCTCTGCCTTGCGCTGACCCTTGGGTGTGCGCTTCGCCTCGCTCGGCCTCTAGGGGAGGACTCCGCCTCGCCTGACCCCGAGGCCACGGGCTCCGCCTCACCTAACCCTTGGGTCTGCGCTCTACCTGCCTGACCCTTGGGTTTGCACTCCGCCTCACCCGGCCTCTGGGGGAGGACTCCGCCTCGCCCAACCCCGAGGCCGCTGGCTCCACCTTGCCCGACGGAGACCCATACCGCCGCTAACCACTCCAGATCCAAGCGTATGGGCCTGAGTCAAAGCTCTGACACCAGGGAAGAGACCGGCACGCCCCGATGTAACCCGTGGCCTTGACGGGCTATATCGGAGGATTCACATCAAGAACAGTGTCGGGCATACCAGTGTTGTGCTGCCTAACCCCCGTGTGAACACGGGCAGACTCGTCAGTTCACCACGACGGAGTGGAGCGCCATAACCAGTAGACGACGCATGTGCTTGGCACCAGTAACGGACAGGACCGCGACGTGTAGCTGTCCCTGTTGACGTCTATAGGATCGGCGGGACCCGTATGAAGGAGAAGAAGGACCCAGCGGCCCTGGAAGGACTCCTCTCCCTCATTCTTCTCTTTCCCTCCGCTGTAACCCGTGCTTTCCCTTGGCCTATAAAAGGGAAAGCAGGGCATCCCATTTAGGGGATCGACTCATCACAACACATCGGATCGATTCAAGCCAGATCCGAACAAACCCATCAAACCTCGAACACACGGCTGAGCAGCAACCGAGCTCCCTCGGCACCCATTTACTCCTTTCACCAGAGACTTGGGACCTGTCCCTCTCTCGCCCGTTTGTAACCCCTACTACGAACTTTCAGTGCTAGTAACACGAGCGGCAGCAATGAACTGGACGTAGGGAAATTCTGCTCGAACCAGTATAAACCTCGTGTCCTCTTAAAACACCATCCGAGCCAGACGCGCAATATTAAAAATTTACTTGGTGGCAACTCGAAACACCGACAAGGAGCGATGTCTATTACCGGTGCACCACCTTCATCTCATATGTGTCATGCTCATGGTCAGATTATCTTACAAAAGATACATTCAGTATCCAATGATTTTTTTTTGCGCTGACATGACAAAAAAGGTGAAGTGCAGTTATTTATTCCTCAACTTTTGAAGATAGCAATAATTTGTACTGAATTTACCTATTGTTACTTCCTAAATGGTTGACTTTCCACGATCCTTCCAGATCATCCTACCTTACTAGCTTAATAGCAATAATTTGTACTGAATTAGCTCTATGCTTAGGTTATTTTTTTTCTATAAAAACACCACTGATTAGTACTTCATCGTTGTTTACAGCTGTTTGCTGATGCATGGGTAAAGACAGCATATGATAACTGGATATATGTCATTCGATATGATGGCAAAGGTCTATTGACACAGCCTGCTCTTTCCTTCCCTGTCCCTATTTTTTCTTAGGAAAATAAGCGCTACTTACCAACTTCTGTAAGTCTGTTCTTTTTCTTCCTCCTTTGCTTTGCCTTTGTACGGTCCCCTACAAAAACTCCCCTTTATTTCCTTTGCCACATCATGCCTCCATCCTTTGATTTCCTTTTCTTTATGTATGGATTGGTTTTGCTTATGCATATGATTCATGTTGTGCCAGTAAAATCTGAACATGTGTCTAATTTATATGATTTTTATACATTTGTGTTGACTTTAATCTATTCGTGTGTTTTTCAGTTTTCCTTATATTAGTTTGCTCCCTTAACACAGGAGTAATTACTTTTTGCTTCCTTAGTTAGCATGCCATTGTAAGTGTTACATATTAGTTAGCTTGCGATAAATTACTCTCATTGTCCATGGTTCGTAGTTTTAAGTAAGCACTTTATATATTTATGCCTAAATTCATTCATGTACAATATGCCCATTAACTATTTATAATGGAGGCACATCATCTCTTACAGCCCCTGTCTCAAATTGTAGGCCACAGGTTATGACAAATAACACATTTTCTAATTTCGGTACCTCAGATCTTAATGGGATAGGTCCAGCTACAGACCTCAGTTATTGATTTAACCCTGTTTATCTTTATCATCATTTATTGTTGCCCTTTGATCCATCCTACTTGTCTAAAAAATGCTGATGATGAATGGGAAAATGCTGATGATGAATGGGAACTTGACAATTTTCATACTGATACATACTTGCTACTATATTTTCAAAGGTTGCTTTTAGCGCTCTGATTTCTATAAATGAATTCCCATTCATACAGGTAGCCACCTCATTTTACAGCTTACAACATCTATCATCTTGGCTTCCGTAAATATTGTCAGTTTAAAGGGTCAAACCTATTGCTGAGAAATTATTGATGTGTATCTTTTTGGTCCAATGAAAAATCAACTTTATGATCTAGGGACTGCAATTTCTTTCCAATGGTTTCAGACTTATCTACATAGCCCATTTCAATAATTTTAATTATAATACGCCTTTCCTGATCTGTAGTGAGGTCTGTCCTGAGGGATTCAATATTCACTGGTGATACGCAACGGCAACTGAACAACTGGAGAAAGAGTATATGCACTGAAGGATATTCTTTCTTGGTTCACAAATATTTTGATTGCCAGTTTCTTTCTAAGGTATGGCTGCCTGCTTCTTCGTATATATGTTCATGATGACTTATGTACCTTCAAGTCTGATTCAATGAAATCACCTGCATGTGTGCTCCTCTACAGAACCTGTTATTACACACTGAACAGAACCAGCATAAACTAAAACAGTCTCTCTTGCTCCCTCATTTTTACACTCAACAAAATAGCTACCCCACAATTTCTCCATTTATACAGATCTATTTGCCATGTGTTCAAGAACTTATCACACACATGACACTACTACAGATTTACTTTTCACTGTTGCCACTTTCACTGCTGTAGCGATAAAAGCGTCGGTGTGATACTTCCACCATCGGTTGGACCGATAGGGAGGTCTCGTAAGAAATGAAACCAGCAGTTGAAAACCATCAATGCGGCGGTGGTAGTGGGGTTGAATTCCACCGTCGTTTGGAACACCGAGCCGACTAGGATATGCGTTATGGTCACCAGCCCTACACGATTGTTTGGTGTACCGGCGGTAGTAAATTCAGCGTGAGTTATTTCCCCATTTCCCAACTACCCACAACACAGTTGCATCACCATTACTTTTCTACGGAGTATGCCTCGTCTTCCCTGATGCTTATATTAACTGCTCGTCTCTGCTTCTCCATCTTCAAGGTTGGCCTATTTAAGCCAGGGCTGGATGCGCTTCTTGGTAATTCACACACTCCTTCCTCTTTAGATACAGATAGATACAGACAAAGTTCTTGAGCCAACCATCTATATTTTCTTCATCATCATGGCGCTCTTTCTTCAACTCCTCTAGCTGCAGCAGCGGCATTGGGAGAAGGCCTTCAAGATTGGGTACTACCGGCATCTAGGCGCAGCGGGGGCTGCTCGATCTAGGTGCTAGTGGAAGTTTTGCAATTAAGGGGATTTGCTTATTTGGGCATGCCAAGGGGTACTGAATGCACTTTGGTATCCCTGGTTTGCCCTGCGCATTTCTTATGCCGATTCACCATCCCAGCGCCCTGGCGATCCTCCTTCCTCTGGAGCAGCAGCGACGGCGGCGACGTTTCTCTTCCATGCCCTCCTTGCGACCATGAGATGTGAGCACCACCATATCCTAATCGACAAGGAAGTTACTACACAAGAAAGGTGGACAAAAAATAGTTTCTTTCATTTGTTCCTACTGCTAAACTTACATGTTGACAATTTATCATCCTATGCAGGAATGCACATGCTCGCGACCATGATAGGTGGAGATGCTCCTCTTGCTCTCTCTCTCTCTCGGACGTGAGAGGTGCAGTAGGGAAGGTAAAGCACCTCACTGAGATGCTCCTCTTCTTGCCCTCTCTCTCGACCGTGAGAGGTGCTGATGCTAGTGGAAGTTGTGAGGTGTTGGCTCGTCCTTAGCTTGCACTGCCTATCTCTAGACTCGACTATGGGATGTACCAGTACTCGACAGATCTTTGTTATTGTACACCCAGTAGTCTTCGATAGGTCTTTGTTATTGTACAACTATGAAATGTAATTGAAGTTATGAATGAAGTTGTTATGATGATTGTTACTATGTCATTTATATATAGTTTTTGCCTTAAAAACAATTAATAACTGAATGGCGATGCTTGCTACTCTATTTTTTAAGTGTCGTAGTATTTTCCTTGGCTACATAGTGGTGAGATAAAAGCACCTCACTGAGATGGTGCTGGGGTGGAAGTATTTGCCTTGGTTAATTTACAAATTGGTTTGCTGTGTTTGCAAATTGCCATTATTGCAGCTCCCGTCGCCATTTCATACGGTGATTCAACGTTAGTGTTAGATCGCAAAGTGCAGGGAATCAAATGGTCCACGTTGCCTCTTCCCTACTCTATCACCCGCGACTCGCGTGGGTGGCCGTGGATGTCACGGACCTTGACTGTTGCCCTCCCCGCTCATGTTTATTAGTGAAGATGACTTAAATAACTTGTATTAAGAAATTAGAAACATGTGTAAGGGAATCTGAACCGCATCATACGAGAAGGAAGGTAACTATAACGAGTTTAGAAAGGAATCATACTTGTGTATCATTGTATTAAGGAGAATGAAGAGTTTATCATACAAATCCCTGTCATCCAGATATATACATATCAACATTGATCTACACAGAATCTACTACATTGATTTGAAGAACCTATCACACTCATTGTGGATCCTACACTCCTCCCAACCTTCCCTTCCTACGTGGACGTCACGGCTTCCGCCTCCGCACTGATGTTCGTCCTGGCAATGCACTGACATGGCCAGAGGAGGCAGAGGACTAGACTGACCCGGCACCAACCGCCCAGCCAAGTCCTACAACATGAACATGGCATGTTGGAGGCGTCGTGTACATATCTCGTTCTTCCACATCACATTCTCCGTGGGGCTCGCTTCATCACCTTCAACCTTCCTCAACCACCGCCAGGCAATGTTGTCATTGCCGACACCGCTATTGGACCTGTGGAGCACAAGGGAGAGAACAAATGCAGCAACATCATGGCCTGTCATGGTGGAGCGCTCAAGCATGTCGAGCCATGGCATGAGCGCATTGCGGTCTTCCACGAAGATAGCGCGCATCCTAGTGTAGAAGCAGGCCTCTGGGTTGCCGACGCTAGCAAGCCTGGTGATGAGATTGGCGTGGTACTCATGGTCGTAGAACCAGTTCTAGGTCCCAAGATGTATCCCACGCAGCAGCACCCACCGTAGTGGTATGCTCTGTCCCACTATGGCGTCGCTGCACACCATACGCATCTGCGAATAGGTTGCCCACAAGCTACCAAGATCTTTCATGGGATCTGCTGTAGCTGCAGTGACGTGGTTAGCAATCTCAACAGCCACATCCATCGGGAGCTTCTCCATGGAACGAGGACACACACGGCAAATGCAAAAGATGGATCCTCAGGTTGGGGAGCGACGTCACGATAGAGCGGAGCACTAGGGAGGGGGATCAGAGCGGAGCAAGGTAAGTTCCAAAAAAACCCTCTTTGGATTTTATGATCGCTCTATTCTTGAAGGATCCACGGTGCAGGGATGTCGAACGTCTCGGGGAAGTCAATCGTCATCCTCCGTGTGAATCACGTAAACCGTGTATGAAAATGTGAAAAAAAATCAGAATGAAAGAATCTTTTATCTTACTATCTTACGATTACTAGTTAGAGGCCCCAACGGTGTAAACCGTGTGAACCGCGTAAACCGTGTGAACCCCCCTAATTTTGCATGTAAATTACCCACCTCTGCCATTACAAAAGATAATTCAAAGCAGTCGATAAGAATAAAATAGGCTAGTGGTTCGTCACTTCATCTCCCCTAAGATCGTGGTTAGCGCTAGAGGGCCCGAGCTACGTGGTTGAGTCATTTTTCTCCGTCCAAGTTCCAACACCGTTCCATCACCATTACTTTCGCCGGGAGAAGCGTGCTCCACTAAGATCGTGCAAGACGTGGCCTCACCTTAACTCCTGCTCTCACTCAGTGCAATCAAAGGAAACTCCAACAGGCGCCTATCTCGCCCATCCTTCTATAAAAAAGTAGAGGCTAAGGTGGAGAAGCAAGTACACGATTCCTTTTCTCTCAAACTCGTTACACTTACCTATCTTCTCATTCTATCTTCTTCGTCCGGCGCTCCGCCTTGACACCCCCATCTTTCACATCTCATCCAATGGCAGATCGATCAACAAAGCGCCCAATGGAAGAGTCACTGAAGGTTGTCCCTACTCATCCCCTCTTTCGTGCGATGCTGCGACGGGACGTGGTGGGTAGCTCGGCGGCACCACCACCGGAGAGCCGATCCCCCACTTCTGGCTATCTCCAACAACGATGATGGGGGGCAGGGGGGATGATGTCCTTATGTTGGTGGAGTAGCTAGACATGGCCACCTCCGCCCTTCGCGAGGAGAGCCGACAGGTGAACCGGTTGCGCCTCTCCGTTGTAGTCGCAAAGCGGGAAACGACCATGGCGGGGCTTGCCATCGCTGAGACCCAGGTGCGCCATGCTGGTAAGGCATTCAACATGATATGATCTTGCTCTTTCACTACGTGCGACGTTGTGTCTTCAGTTGTAGCATTTTCTTATCTCCTTTTCAGCTGTCCAGGAGCAGCTGATCGCCATGCAGGGCGAGGCAGCGGAGGTGATCCTCCTTCACCAGGTAGCTGGGACAATGCTGTGTCTCCTCCTAGATGGTAGCCAAGAGCAATAGGCACTACCAGGACCTCCATGCTGCAGCAGGCAAGGCCATCCACGTGCTTTCGCCTTCGATGCCTGTGGGGATGACCTTGGCGGACTACCTCCGCACCATGTAGCCGTGGATCATGGAGGTGGCCACATACTGCATTCGCCTAGGGGCTACTTTGGCCATGGCCACCGCCTAGCTTTGGCTGGGTGAGGACCTGACCATGGTAGAGCTGGGGTTCTCGGGAGAGACGAGCTATCGGCAACGCCAGAACCTTGCGATGGTGGTGATCCCCGTGGCGATGGTGGAGGTTGGGTCAGAGGTGACCCTTGCGATCCCTTGCTCAATAGCCATGACAGAAGAGCGGAGGGAGACCGGGCTCCCTGCCTCACCTGGCGGAGGAACACACGGCTCGCTCTCTGGGTCAGAGCTAGAGGGGTCAGGAGGAGACGTGGCCAGGCCAAAGTCAGAACATCCGCCGATGAGCCACAGAGTCAACATAGTGGAGATCCCCTACTTTGATGAGGTAGACGCTAGGGTGGAGCCGTCGGCCATCTCACCGTCGTAGGAGCTGGTGGTGGTCCGGTCATCGCACGATGTTGCGGTGGCTGGATCTTCCAGCGGGTTGGGGGTGACTCGCGAGCTGGTGTGGCCCTGCCCCTATGACCTGAGGAAGGCTCGGTTCGTCCTGCGCGATGGGGAGGAGGAGGCACTCTGGCACTTCCTAGAGGAGAGAGGACTGTCGATGGAGTCTGATCTCACCCAAACCAAGGCAAAGCTCAAGGAGGCCTTGAAGCGGGTTGAGCTCATCCATCAGGCGGTCTCATTCGACTTGCCACGCGTTGCCGAGGTAAGCCTTATGTGTTTTTAGTGTTTGTCGTAAACTCCTTGGTCTTCCGCTGGTTGTGTCAGCGTGCTTCCTTCTCGCTTTACAGGAGTTAGAGGCGACGTTGATCTGCAAGTCTTGTTTCCTTCAAAAGGGACGTGGTCGGATGGAGTAGGAAGCCACAATGTCGTGGTGGGTCGATGAGCTCGAGCACTAGCTAAAATCCACCCGCCATGAGTCCAAGACCAGGCGGCAAGGCAATGGGAGCGTGGGTGGCAGAACTGCTCACGGTAGAATGGGCGACTACTGTCGAGCGGGGACTCGACGTAGTGAAGGTCTGCCTGGCGGAGACTGAGGTGGCGCTCCAGAAGTCCTTGGAGACTCTTGAGATGGAGCAAAAGGCCCAGTTAGAGGCTGATCGAGAAGTGCTCACGCTCCGGGGGCAGGTGCTTGGGGTGGAGGAGTCGAACGCCCGACTGCTCAAGAAGGTCACCCGGCAGGAGGAAGGACTCTCCATCCTCGAGAACACCCGCCTCGGTATGTACCTGTTCCATCTTTGGTTGATGCCTTAGTTTTTCCTTCCCTTTGCTTCTGAACTTGTCGTCCATTTTTCTAGAACTGGGCGAAAAACTTGGTTCTCTAGAGCGGGAGCTAGAAACAGCCAAGGCAGCGATCAGTCAGAGCACAGAAGCACTAGCCAAGTCCCTTAAAGAGCGACATGCCCTCAAGGGGGAGCTCGACTAGATCTACAATATCACCCAGGTGGTCGTTTCTGAGGTGTTTGGGTCGGCACCGAGCACCAGCGCGCCCGCCGTCTAGCTGGCAGAGGTCCCGAACGAAGTTCGGGCGCTCATCTCCGACGAGATGTTCTACGGGAGATCGGGGGTGTTGACCTTAGTGGTGATGCACCACCTAGACATGTACTTCACTGCCATCTATATAGGGTACGCCAACGGCTAGAGCGCGGATGCCATCCATGCGCATGGGGAGAGCTTGGTGCCATACGCACAGATGGTTGCCGAGCAAGTCTCCGCGCAGTGGGTGATGGAGGCTTGTTGTGCGAGTGTGGCTAAAGGCGTGCACCAGGAAGCCATCATCTAGCCTGCGAACAGAGTGGAGATCGGGTCAGAAGCGAGCATCGTCCCACCTCCGATTGAGCCGAACATCGTCCCGTCGGTGAGCGAGCAGCCCTTATCCTCATCGACCGAGCCATCAGTTGATGCCGCCAGGCAGCCACAAATAGTTTTTAGAGTAGAAACAGTTAGTAAATGTAAAGGATAAGTTCGTGGGGGAGCCCCGTGTGAACAATTTTATGTATTCATGAATACTTCAATTTTGTTTTGTGATGGAATCACTTCGTAAGGGGAAGCTTGTCCCATTCGTTCCTTGTTTTTATCCTAGCATAGCTTTGTTTTTTATTCTTTCTTTTTTGCACCTACCTGTTTGACCCATAGGCTACAACCTTAAGAACCCAGGCGTGGCCCATGAGGCTCAGCTGCTCATAACCGTAGGTCGTGGCAGGGTGTGATCGGTCGGGAGTTTAAAACAAAGTTACATAGGGTAATTAAAGGAATGGACTACCCTTTTGTTCGGGTAAAAAGTATTTACTATATGATAATAAAAAAGAGAGGTGATATCGCACCCTCGTGGAGCCCTCGAGCAACCTAGGGCAAGAGTGCTCGGGCTAGGTTTCTTGTAGGAGCAAACGTTGAATGAAAGAAAGCGGTAAGACCGATTTTTAGGGGAAGAAACGACATAATTGTTCGATGTTCCAAGTGTTGGTGAGAACATTGCCGTTGTCGTCCTTTAGTCTATAGGCGCCTGGTCAGATCACCTCAGTCACCGTATAGGGTCCTTCCCAAGGTGGAGAGAGTTTGTGTTTCTTCTTGGTTGATTGGGTTCTTCGGAGCACGAGGTCTCTGACCTCAAGGATCCTCCCTCTGATTTTTCTTTCATGGTACATGCGGAGAGTTTGTTGGTAGCGAGTGGAGTGGATGACGGTCGTCTCACGAGCCTCCTTGAGTAGGTCGACCATGTCTAGCTAAGCCTCCATGGCTCGGTCGTGGTCAAAGGCCTTCACTCTTGGGGCGCCGTGGTCAAGGTCAGAGGGCAACACTACTTCAGCTCTATAGGCCAGGAAGAAGGGTGTGAACCCTGTGGATTGGTTCGGGGTCATTCTCAGGCTCCAAAGGATCATTGGGACCTCTACAACCCATTGCCCAGCATATTTATTGAGTCGGTCGAAGATGCGTGGCTTGAGTCCTTAGAGGACCATGCCATTGGCCCACTCTACCTGACTGTTAGTACGTGGATGTCTGATCAAGGCCCAGTCGATCCTGATGTCGTATCCATCACAGAAGTCTAGGAACTTCTTCCTGGTGAAGTTAGTTCCATGGATAGTGATGATACAGTTAGGAACACCAAAACGGTAGATGATGCCAAGGAAGAACTTGACCGCCTCTTCCAAATGAATGTTGGTGATGGGCTTCACCTCGATTCACTTGGTGAATTTGTCCACTACTATGAGTAGGTGGGTGAAGCTGTCTAGGTCCTTTTTGAGGGGTCCTACCATGCTGAGGCCCCAGATCGCGAACAACCAGGTGACGGGGATGGTTTGAAGCTCCTGTGCCCACAAATGAGTTTGCTGAGCGTAGAACTAGCATCCCTCACACCTGCGGATGACCTCCTCTAGATCTCATAGTGTGGTGGGCTAGTAAAAACCTTGGCAAAAGGCTTTTTCAACGAGCGACCTCAGGGCCACGTGATGTCCGCAGATTCCGGCATAGACATCGAGGAGGAGCTGTTTCCCTTGGTCGATAGGGACGCACTTCATGAGTATTCTCGACGGACTTTGCTTGTAAAGTTTGTTACCGAATGTGATGAATGTCTTGGCACGTCGAGTGATCCATCACGCTTCAGTCCTTTTGGGTGGGAGAATCTCCTCGAGGAGGTAGGTGAGTAGCAGTGCTCTCCAGTTAGCTTGATCGAGTGCTACCACGGCGACGTCAACGGGCGACGTTGTTATGGAGGCACCGAGGTCAAAGCCCCTGAGTGCTAGATTGGAATCAAGGTGTGTCTAGATCAGACCTTCTAGGATGCAGGCAAATGGCTCATGAAGGTCGTTGATGAAGACCCTATCTGCAGACGAAATCGCCTGGCAGCCAATTTTATGAGAAAATCGGCGGCAACGTTGTCCTTTCGGGGGACATGATGTAGTTCGATTCCCTAGAATTTGTCCTTGAGCTTGCGTACCTCCTGGCAGTATGCTACCATGAGGGGGCTTTTGCAAGAGGACTCCTTTATGACTTGGTCGATGACCAACTCTGAGTCACCGCAGACGTACAACCGCATAGTGCCGAGCTCGATGGCGATGCGCAGTTCGTTGACGAGGGCCTCATATTCTGCAACGTTGTTTGAGGCCAAAAAGTGGAGACGGATCGCATAGCGGAGCCTGCTCCCATCAGAGGAGATCAGAACCACTCTAGCCCCTAAGCCGGGCGCCATCACTGACCCATCAAAGTACATCGTCCAGTACTCGTGGGTGAAGTCTAGGGTCGGGAGCTGGACATCCATCCATTCGGCGACAAAGTCTACGAGAGCCTAAGACTTAATAGTGGTGCAGGCGTTATACCTGATGTCATGGCCCATTAGTTCGAGTGCCCACTTGGAGATCTGTCCCACGGTGTCACGGTTGCGGACGATGTCTCCCAGCGGGAATGAAGGGACGACCATGACTTCGTACTCGGTGAAATAGTGTAGGAGCTTCTGGGTCACCATCAGCACGACATATAGAAGTTTCTGCACCTAGGGGTACCATACCTTGGCGTTGGTGAGTACCTCACTGATGAAGTATATGGGTCATTGGACCGTTAGGTGGTGTCCTGGCTCCTCCCTTTTGATGACCAGGATGGCGCTCACCACGTGGTTGCTTGCCACGACATAGAGGAGGAGGGGTTCTCCCCATTCAGGAGCGACGAGGATTGGGGCCGACGTTAGTGATGCTTTAATGCTCTCCAGAGCCTGCTATGCTTCCTTAGTCTAGACAAACACGTCATCTTTTTGAGAAGCTTGTAGAGAGGCATCCCTCGCTCACCTAGCCATGAGATGAACCGGCTCAGGGCAGCCAAACAGTCGGTGAGCCTTTGTACGCCCTTAACGTTGAGTATAGGGCCCATGTTGGAGATGGCCATGATTTTTTCGATGTTGGCCTCGATACCATGTTCGGACACAATGTATCCAAGCAGCTTCCCCTTCGAAACCCCAAAAACACATTTTTTGGGATTCAATTTGATGTTGAACCTTCGAAGGTTCACAAACGTTGCGACCAAGTTCACGATCAGGTTGTAAGCTTGAGCCGTTTTGACCACTATGTCATCAACATAGATGGCAATTGTTGGTTTTGGTCGCTGGACTTGGTCAGGCTAGTCGATTTGGTCGAGGAAGCATTGCTGCATGCACCATTGATAGGTGGCGCCAATGTTCTTTAGACCGAAAGGCATGGTTACGTAATAGTACGAACCATACGGGGTGATGAATGAGGTTGTGAGCTTGTTGGACTCTTTCATCATGATATGGTGAAAGCCTAAGTAGGCATCTAGAAAAGAGAGGATTTCACATCCTGAGGTGGAGTCGACTATCTAGTCTATTCATGGCAAAGGAAAATGGTCCTTCGGGCACGCCTTGTTGAGGCCAGTATAATCAACACACATTCTCCATTTCCTGGTCTTCTTTTTAACAAGAACAGGATTGGTAAGCTAGTCGGAGTGGTATACCTCCTTGATGAATCTAGCTGCCAAGAGTTTGGCGACCTCCTCATTTATGGCCCTGCGCCTCTTGTCGTCAAAGCGACGCAGGCGTTGCTTGGCGGGCTTTGAGCCTAGGACGAGGCATAATATGTGCTTGATGACCTCCCATGGTATGCCTGGCATGTCAGAAGGTTTCCATGCGAAGACATCACGATTGGCGCGTAGAAAGTCGGCGAGCTCACATTACTATTTGGCCGAGAGCTAGGTCCTGATCCACACCGTCTTGGTTGGGTCAGTGGGGTCGATCCCCACCACCTTAGTTTCCTCGGGTGGGTGGAAGGTAGTCAAGGAGGTTGGCTTGTTGCAGTTCGAGACTGCTGGGGTCGATGATTCTCTAAGCCGAGGGAGCTCAGCTGAGTTGATGATGGCAGTGGCAAGCTCGTAATGCTCGCGGTCACACATGTAGGCATGCGAAAAGGTGCTACCCATAGTGATGACATCGTTCGGTCCCATCATCTTCAACTTGAGGTAGGTGTAGTTGGGGATCGCCATGAACTTGGCATAGCATAGCCGCCCCAAGATGGCGTGGTAGGACCTTAGAAACTCCACCACCTCGAAGGTGAGGACCTCCGAGCGGAAATTGGCTCGATCACCAAATGTGATGGGTAGGTTGATCTGCCCGAGCAAGTATGCCTGTGTTCCTAGGATCACGCCGTGGAAGGGAGAGCTCATTGGGCAGAGCTCCGACCGGGGGATGCACATGGCGTCGAGGGTGTCGACGTAGAGGATGTTGAGGCCATTGCCTCCGTCCATCACCACCTTGGTGAGGCACTTCTTGTGGACAATGGGGTCGACGATGAGCAAGTAGCGACCTGGTCTGGCGATGTGGGAAGGATGGTCCCTCTTATCAAAAGTGATCGGAGATTCTGACCAGCTAAGGAAGGAGGGGACAACCATTTTGGCAACGCATGCCTCTCTATAGCGCACTTTGTGTTCGCACTTGGACTAGAAGACATCAGATCCCTCGAAGATCATGAGGCATTCCTCAGGATCGAGAAAGTCATCCCCATCCTTGCCCGCCACGCCTCCTTTCTTGGCCACTGCCTCCTTGCCCTTTCCTTCTTTCGGTCCCCTGGCCTATCATAGAAAGCGTTTGAGGAGTTCATAGTCCTTGTGAGGTGCTTGATGGGGTAGGCGTGGTTGGTGCATGGACTCTCCATGAGATTGTTGAAGTGGTTAGGGCTAGCCCTGCTAAGGCTGCTTGCCCACGCTATCGGCCATGATGACCAAAGCGGAGTTGGCCGGTCGGTGCTGATCCTTTGCATGGAGGGGCCCTCATCTTGGTCCTCACGCTTGCCCTTGCCCTTGTCTAGCCTCCACTAAAGACCACTCCGACCGCCTCCTCACCAGAGGTGTGGTTCGTGGCGACGTCGAGCAGGTCGCGGGTGGTACAGGGCTTTAGATAGCCGAGTTTATGGATCAAGGACTCACAGGTTGTCCTGGAGAGGAACGCGCTGATGACGTCCACGTCAACAACATCAGGAAGGGAGTTGCATTATTTTGAGAACCTACAGATGTAATCCTGCAGGGACTCGTTGGGCTTCTGCAGGCTGCTCTTGAGGTCCCAGGAATTCCTAGAACGGACATACGTCCCCTAGAAATTCCCGATGAAGATCCTCTTGAGATCCGCCCAGTCGTGGATGCTGTTAGATGGGAGGAATTCAAGCCATGCTTGAACATGTTCCCCCATGTAGATAGGGAGGTATTGAATGATGAAGTGGTCATCATCCACCCCTCCGGCTCGGTAGGCAAGCTGGAAGTCTTTGAGCCATATACCGGGATTCGTTTCCCTGGTGTATTTGACAATGTTGGTAGGTGGTCGGAAGCGCCGTGGGAACAACACTCTCTGGATGCGATGGCCAAAGGCCCATGGTCCTAGGCCGTCTGAGCTAGGACTCTAGTCATCCATTCGGTGACCATGCCTAGGGTGCGTTTCCCTGCTCCCCTCGATGGTCTGGCCGGGGCCCGTTCGCCTACTCTCACCGCCACTTGATGGACGTCATCATCACATCGGGCTTGACATCGATTGTTGATGACGCTATGAGCGTCTCGGTTCAGCCTGAGGCATTCGCGCATAGGTGGTCAGTGTGGAGCGGGTGCTGGGTCAGGCCATGGTGTAGCTATGGCCTCCTATTCCGCGTCCGGCGACTGTAGTGGTGAGCGGATGGAGCGATTCGACTGGTGTGGCCCCATTCCCCCGGTGGGGAGAGAGGCCGTGAGTCGATGTCGCGACGTAGAGCTCTCCGCCTATTGAACTGTGGCGGTTTCCACCAGTGCCCGGATTTTCTGGTGGATTGCCTGCTCCTGGGGGTCGACAGGCTCTGGAAGGCCGCACAGAAGCATTGCCGCAGTGGCAATATTCTGGCCAGCCCGAGCGAACTGTGGGGGATCATTCCCCCCGTCCATGATGTTGCGCTAGATCTGGCGGGCGTGACCCCGGGCGCTGCTCATCGGGTTACGCACGTGTGGCGCAGCATGCTGCGCCGAGCGCGCCGGCGTAGGTGATGGCTGGCTCTGCCACCTTTGTTGTAATTCCCCGCCATGCTCCTGCGCACGTGTGAGGGCCTCCGCACGAGGGTCTGGAGGAGTGTGAGCCTGTAGAGACTCTGCTACCACCGGTGGCTGTCCCGGAGCGACCGCCATAGCGCACTCCCAGGACAGAGGGTGGCTAGGCGGCATGACATCGCCTATGCTGGAGCTGTCTCTTTCAACATCGTCATCCATGAGGTCGTGAAAAGAGGTGGGAGCATAGTCTGCCATCCCCACAAATTCAGATGTGAGAGGGGGTAGTGTCCACATCTTTCGGAGCCCCCGTGCATACGCGTACGAGGGGGACGCGAGGCCATAGGGAACCAGTTGCATGGCGGTTGCGGTGGGGACAATGGGGTCCCTCCAGAGAGTCGGCGAAAGATATTAAATAGCGAGTAAAGAACAATTTGTACATTACTCATAGTGGGGTGAGCCCAGCGTGGGCTCAAAGTGAAGCGCATGTGTCTCGTCGTTGAGGTCGCTGGGTGGCCCGAAGCCGACAGAGGGCGCTCATCCTCCGACGGGCGTCGGGACAATTGCCTCCTTGCGAAGGCGAAGCACGCCGAGCTAGTTGGCGACAAAGTCCAGGCTTCCAAAGAGGAAGGTCTGGGATGGCTCGAAGATGGGAGGAATCCACATCCCAACAGGCGGGAGCATGGGGAACTCCAACGAGCTAAAGCGAATCGTATCGCTTGAGCCTATCATGATGAAGATGGCGGAAAGGTGGGCCATCTGATGACCAAAAGCGTGAATGTATGACGTCCTCCCCACGGTCAGCGCCAACTGTCGGTGTGAAAAGTGACCAACACGTAAATATATATAGTTTTGCCATACGTTGTGATCGGATATGGCCTAACACTCAATGACACAGGGTTTATATTGGTTTAGGCAACATGCCCTACGTCTAGTTTGAGTTGGTCGGTGACTTTATTCCTGAGCCTAGGTGCTCGGAGTTAGCTGTGGGGTTACAAACAAGTGGGAATAAGACGGGGGGTGTTACAGGTCTGGTCGGACTCTAGACTAAAGGGCCTAGAGCGATGGGAGCTCCTACGTGTGCTAAGTATTAGAACATATGCTCTGTGTAGCCTTAGAGTTCTAGAACCACAAAGCTGTTCTAGTGCTCAGAATGTCTAAAGCTAGCAGAGAGAGAGAGTCGAAATGACCGTCCTCTGTTGGGAGAGAGCGTAATCCCCTTTTAAAGATGAAGGGGACGACCTTACAAGTTTGAGAGAGAGAGAGTGTGTGCCCTAGTCTTGTTGCCCATGCCATTGGGTACAAGACAGTTTGTCGGCGCCCATAATACTGTTGACGCCCAGATGCATGTGGCAGGCCCCATTGTGTTCTTCTGGTATGGCAAATGTTGGCGCCTACCATACTATAGGACAAATGTCGACGCCTACAACACTATTTGTGTTCTGACATCTCTAGAAGGCTACAAAGTACCCTTCTGGCATGGCCTGACAGCACTGTCCTACAGGTGTGTAGGGTATGATCCTCGTTATTGTGGTTGACTTGAGCGCCTTACCTTATCTGTTCCGCCTGATTTCTTGGGTCCTCACCGAGCGGGCGTCCCCGGCCGGTCGTTCCCAGTAGGCTCCGGCCACGCCAGTTGGAGAAGAGCCATAAGCAGAGGTTTGATGTATTCCCAGTCGGAGAAGCGGGTCAGAGTCGGAAGCGAGCGTCATCCCCTCCTTGGCTAGGCCTTCCGATCGGAGACTGGATCGCTCTTTCGACCTGTCGTTAGGTATCTGGGCCAGCTAAAAACTCTAGTTTGGTTTTGGTGAATTGATGAAACCCTAAGTGCTAACCTAGTTTATCAAGTGATCATGAGATAGGTAGCACACTCCAAGTTGCGAAGCAAACAAAGATCATAGCATGATGAAGATGATGCCATGGTGATGATCAAGTGCTTGGACTTGGAAAGAAGAAAGAGAAAAACAAAAAGCTCAAGGCAAAGGTATAAACCATAGGAGCTATTTTGTTTTAGTGATCAAGACACTTAGAGAGTGTGATCACATTTAGGTTTGATAGCCGTACTATTAAGAGGGGTGAAACTCATATCAGAATGCGGTTATCAAAGTGCCACTAGATGCTCTAACTCATTGCATATGCATTTAGGATCTAGTGGAGAACTAACACCCTTGAAAATGTTTGTGAAAATATGCTAACACATGTGCACAAGGTGATACACTTGGTGGTTGACACATTTGAGCAAGGGTGAAGAAGTTAGAGGTGAAATGGAGTTGGTCGCAAAGATGCTGGCGTTGGTCAAATGACTGGGCGCTGGGTCGCTCAGCGACCGGACGCTGAAGGGCAGCGTCCGGTCGTGTTGTCGGTCAGCACAGCAAGAAGTCACAGTGTGACCGGACATTGGCAGGGTCCGGTCAGGCACGACCGGACACGTCCGGTCAACAAAAGCCAGTTTTGGAACCTTACTGTAAATGACCGGACGCTGGGTGTTCAACGTCCGGTCAACTCAGGCGCACTGTCCGATCAAGACTGATGACCATTGAAGTCAGGACACGTGGCTGACTACGAGCGACCGGACGCTGGAGGCTCAGCGTCCGATCAACTGACCGGAGCGTCCGGTCAGCCCGCGTTATGCCCAGTGAAGGGGTATAATGGCTCTATTTTATGGGGGCTTCTATTTAAGCCCCATGGCTGGTTCAAGCTCACTCTCTTGGCCATTTGCATTGACATAGCAACCTTGTGAGCTTAGCCAAAGCCCTCCCACTCATCTCCATCATTGATTCATCATCTTTGTGAGATTGGGAGAGAATCCAAGTGCATTGCTTGAGTGTTTGCATCTAGAGGCACTTGGTGTTCGTGTTTCGCTGCAGGTTTCGCTTGTTACTCTTGGTGGTTGCCGCCACAGTTAGACGGCTTGGAGCAGCAAGGATCATTGAGCGGAGGGTGGTGATTGTCTCTGGCTCCGATCGTGGTGATTATGAGGGGTTCTTGACCTTTTCCCGGCGGAGAGCCAAAAGGTACTCTAGTGGATTGCTCGTGGCTTGTGTGATCCTCATCTTGTGTTGGTTGTGCGGCACCCTATTGAGGGTTTGGCGTGTGAAGCCAATTAGCGCATGAACCTCCAAGTGAGTGAATCGCCACAACGAGGAGTAGCTTGCCGGCAAGCAAGTGAACCTCGGTAAAAAATCATTGTGTTCATCATTGATTTCGAGGTGATTGGTCTTCATTGTTATTCATCCTTGTGATTGATTTGTTTCTTCATCTACATGGCGGTATAACCTTCTTGATCACTCTCTTTACTTTACCGCAAACTAGTTGACAAGCTCTTTAGTGTAGCTAGTTGTGAGAGCTTGCTTGCTTGGTTGGTGTGGCTCTTTAGTTAGCCTTTGAGAGCACACTAATATAGGGTAGTGTCATAGCTTTTGTGTGAATAGACACTATCTAAACTAGAATTGTGGTAGGTGGCTTGCATTTTGAGTAGGCTAGCGCAACACTTGCTTCACCTCATAATTGTCTAACTATTTTGTTAAGTGTTGTTGTAGAAATTTTTATTATGCTATTCACCCCCCCTCAAGCCATTAGGACCTTTCACTAGCCCAAGAGTTGTGCGTCATTCGTAATGTCGTCTGTCGGGCCGAGCTTTTGCTGGGAAGCGGGCCCATTAGGGACCCCGGGTTTATGAACCCGACAGATAGCCTTGACACAATCAGATCATTTGCTAATGCGGCGGTGTTAGTGTGCATCTACAACCGGGTTGTGCTCTAATGCGACTGAAGTAAGAACCAAATCACGGACGGATCATAAGCCAATCAGTGGTGTTAGTGTACACTGCAGTCGGTCCCAGATGGCGACGGTGAAGGCTATGACCATCACTGTCGACAGCTTACTGCCGAGGCTGAAATTGGACTGCGATGTGGGTTACGACGCGGCTGTGAAAGGTGTGAGTGTAGTGTGAAATTGACATCTTTATGACATAGAGGGAGTGATGCCACAGTACAAGATGTCGGCTTAACCATTTTGCCCCACACGCAAGGTTTTATTTTGCACTCAGCCCTCTGTACATAGCAACGGCGCCTGGAAAAAACACCTCAACCAGTTTAGAACCTTGGTCGCTCGACTCGGTGTTTCTATATTACATTGATACTTCAAATTTACTTACGGCACTATGTCCGTGTAGTGTCAGTAACTACATACCTATCTACCACCCAATATGTAAAATATAGTTCCAGTACCTCCTTAGCATACAGTTGTTAAGTGCCTCATATTTATGGACAATCCTATAGGATAATGAATCATGTATTGTTGCCACGTTTGATCTGCCTATGGTTTAGTAGTGATGTAAAAAGGTATTTGTCAGGTTAGAAAGCCACCAGACAATATCATCAATAGCCTCAAGGTTGCTGGTGTTACGTCATTGGATTCAATTCAAAGAGTAAGTCATGATCTAGAGTTTACCAGATGATGGAAACTACATTTGATTACTGAAAGCAGTCGCCATTCCATTGCGAGTGCCATCAATTTGATTGATGCCTATTTGGAGAACTTATGAATTTTCCTTCAAATTTGTAGAATGTCGGACAAGCATGGAGGCTACTGAACATTGGGAGGAACTTCTTTCTTGCTGGTATTGCTGAATCAAGAAGACCAAATGGAGAAGAGTTATTGAATAAGTTGCCTTTTCGACCTCACAAGCTTCAATGAATTGTTGATGACAGACAGCCTCTCCAGCATGTTGGAACGTGAGTAACCTTTACTCCTTGAAGCAAAACTGCCATGTTCTTTTTGACGCCAGTGTTATGTAAACCAGCAATAATTCTAAAACCTATTCTGGACGACAAATGTGTAATTTCTTGTCACAAAGTTGTGGTGTCTATCAAGTTATAGGTGATATCTTTACTCATAAATCATTTTCTTAGATGTCCAGTTATGAATGGCCACAACACAGTGAGTAAAAAAGGCACTATTATTAATTGTGCTGTAGGTAGTGGCTTTTTTTGCTACATGTTGTGGCTCATTTTTCTTATTAATATGTTGATTCATTACACAAAGAATTATCTGAGTTTGTAGGAAATTGTCCCCTTTTTGTGATCCACTATGTTGATTCATTACACAAATTATTATCTGAGTTTGTAGGAAATTGTCCCCTTTTTGTGATCCACTATAGCCTGCTGGACAACTAGATGTTAAGTGTACAGCACCCTATCTTGCCTTCCATTATTTACATATAGCATTTTTATTTTGCTTCCAAGCCAAATTCTGTTTTTTTTTGCCACACAAGAACCCTTCTTCTGTGGATGGATGCTTCCAGTTTATTATGACACCCATAGGCCTACCCATGGCCTATGTCCATCGCATGTGCTACGGTTGATTGATTTAGAACAATTTATGAATCCTCTGCTCATAATAGATAGCCTTCCCATTTGCTTTCAGTTCCTGCAGGTTGTTACATATGGTTCCAATTCCAGCTATGCCAAAACCATGTTGTCTACCGCTGCTACTGCCAACCTATTTGCCACACAGTGTACCAGTCAATTGTCCGGGTTTATTCGATCGTATAAAGGTTAGTTGTCTAATTCTACAGGTTTTTCTTCGCTCAATCCCATGGAGTGTCTCAGTTTACATATACCTCCATGTTCCATTTGAACATTTGCATCATTGGTTTTGACAAGAGGACTCAACATTGTTGCGACTTTACATAGCTCAACTTTAATACAGTCCTCTCCATGCATTAGAAATAATTCAATGCTCAAAATTTGTAAAGTACGTAGCAATATAACTCAACATTATCGCGCCTTTACATGGCTCAACTTTAGTACAGTCGTCTCCACGTATTAGAAATAATTTAGTGCTTAAAATTTGTAAAATACGTTTCTTAACCTAATTTAAGTCCCTACATTTTTTAAAGCATGAACTCAAGACAGGTAGTCCAACGCAAAGAGTTGACCTTGCGATCGCTAGATGTCTTATGTCTATCAGATGGATTTTCCAGTAACCTCCCTGCTACTTCATAGTTTCATTAGAAAGGGTGACATACATGATGCAGCACGTAAATAGAAAGTCGTCGTCATGTATGGCACTGCACACCTAGATAGTTGTTTCAACAATTCTTACATATATGAAACCCTATTTATGAAGCTTCAGATGTCCTACTGTCCTCACAAATTTAGCACCTTCATTCTATGCTCCATATGTACTAACCACCTTTATAATGCTATAGGTACAAAACAACGTAACGGCTTCATCATTTTGTGACACGGACAGCCCTGCTTCGGAACGGCTGCAAAACTTGCTATTAGCAACGGTTCCTGGGGACAGGCACACCAGCCTCTTTAGTACCTTTTACATGCTATTGCCCCTTTGTATATTACGTTATTGATGAACCTGTTCCCTCGTTTTACAAGCTATTGTCCCTCTCGTGTACTCGCATATGCGCGCGATGGCGCACCCCTGCGCTAGTAGGAGAGTAATTAAGGACACGTTATTGTTTTATTGGTATTCCATCCATTCATGGATTTAGATTGTTGCTTGCTTTCTACCAGTATTCATTTAGAGGTCATCTAAATATCTAACGGCTACTTTGAGTATGTTTGCTAGTATAAAATGCCATTTGACGCGTAAGCTAGCATAAAGTTGTGAGATATTTTAGGAACAGTCACACCAGTTTCGACATAAAGTTTTTGGTTTAGGGACATTTAACTTGACGGAGGGTTTTTAACTTTGTGCATTAGCACCTGATCTTTCTCTGCCTCCTAATCTTTTTATACAACCCTTGCTAGACTTTGGCTGTTGATTGAGATACATTCAAAATCATATGTCTCAATAATCTTAACCATGTTTCTTTGAGAATAAAAATACGAATCAGATGAAATGCTACTACGCACTAATTCTGTGTAATTGCAAAAATAATCTACGACAGATGAAGTGCTAGTGCTACTACGCACTAATTCTGTGCAATTGCAAAAATAATCTACTTGAACATAAGAACTACCTACAATAAAGCTTCTCAGATTATATTTTTCATAGATTCAGTTAACTTACACATGCTGAGTGAACCACACCTAGCTACCACCATTCCACTTAAGCTTTTGTTCTCGTTTCGTATGAAAGGGTTAGTCCGGGGATGGTGGGATAAACTCTAGTAGCCTTATTGTTGTCTAACTCATCTTTAACAATCAAGATATGACTAAACCCTCCACAATATGGCCAAACCGGCCCGGATGTCACATACAACCCCTCAAAGGGCTCGACGTCCTCATCGACCCAACACACCAATAACCGGGTAAACGATGACTAAAAATGTTCTCTCTTAGCACGCGCGACCGGATGAATGACATCTAATCTCTTCGTCCTAAAAAGAATATAGCCATTTCTTCGGATGAATGGCATCTATTCTCTCGTCCTAAAAACAATATAGTTCTCACTTTTCGATGAGAAACATTTTTAAATCCAAATCTATGCAAAAAGATTATAAACATTTATGATACAAAATAGGTATAGTTAGATTGATTATAGAATATTCTGACCGACACCGCAACGAGTGGTATTTGTCCAGTACCATTACAAATTTAGGTTTCTTTGCCGTAACACACCGTAGCTAATATTTTATTTATTTCTCATATTCGCGGAGAGAGAGGATGTGAGAAATGTCCAAACTATCCTTGTCTTCAACCTCCAAACTACCCTTGTTAACATTTCTTGTGAAAACTTAAAAAATAATAACTTTTCTAAAATCTAAAATTACTCTTTTTTGGAACCTAGGAACATTCTCTTGTTCCTATCCTCCGTATGGCATCCGATCCTAGGTGCACTAATGGGTCATCATATAGGGCGTGATTGGTTGGCCTCCTCTCGCGATCCGCTGCATCATCCTGCTCGACGCTGTGTAGGGATGGTTTGTTTGGTTTTCTGTGCCGAACGAAATCAATACATCGGACCGTGCATCGGAGGCCCTTAGGCTCGCAGCGCATGTGAGCCGGGATGGCATGGTACGGCGCGTGGCCCACGCGGGAGACGACGCCATCCTGCCAGATGAGGCGCGAGGATAAGGTTACCGTGCGTGTGGGCATTACCATCGTTGTCGCCTCTTCCGGGCTGCTTCCCTCTCTTCTCTGCTGTCTCCCACTCACGAGGTAACCTCACCAATTAGTGCAGGAGGTAGCAGCAACTCCACCCACGCCAACAAACCAAACTTGAGCTAATGCATCAAACTCATATAGATTCAGCAAACCAAACAAACCGGCTCTCACCCTGTATCTTGCAACCAAACAAACAGAAGTGCACACTCCATCCTGCCTCCCATTAGCCCGACTCGCCTACCCCTCAGCAACCAATCACGCTCATAGCGTTGGTCTCTGACCAATCAGCGACAGAAGTGATGACCTGTGAATAACGTCAGCCATGACGCAGGCAAGAAATGCCGTTTACTGACCGCCTGCCATGACTCAGGGCCTGGTTCGCCTAGCAGCTACTAAATTTAGTAGCTTTTAGTCACTTTAGTAACTTTTTAACTAAACATTATGATTAAAAACTACTAAAAAGGCTTTAGTCCTAACTCTGAAGTTATTAAAAGTGGCTAGCTACTAAAGTTTACTGGCTCCAACCAAGCACCGTCCATCGAGGAGACGAGGACGAGGACGAGTAAAGAGGAAAACACAAAGCGTATCTTCGCCACTGCAACCATTCCACCATGAAAAAGGATTAAGAACCAATCGGAGTGGTCTATAAAAAAAACAAAACAAAAAACAAACAATCGGAGGGTAGAATAAGAGCCGAAAGATTGACTAGCATGGGGTACTCAATTCCAGGGTGAACTTCTCTCCCAAGGCTCGATTTCTTTTTCCTTCTTTTCGTGGATGCAAAGTGCTAGCCAACAACTACTATCATGGATCCAAAAGCTAGCCGCCTCCTCTAACAAGTATTGACTCGTCAAGTTGCAGCTCCGAAGGCTCGAACACCAGGAGCGATCACGAGCCATGGGGAAGAAGACGCTCGTGCTGTACCCATGGCTGGGCGTGGGCCACCTCAACCCCATGGTGGAGCTTGCCAAGACCCTCCTGCGCCACGGCCTCGGCGTGATCATCGCCGTCGTCGACGCTCCAGATACCGACGCCGTGTCTGCCGCCGCGGTCGCCCGCCTCGCGGCCGCCAACCCGGCCATCGCGTTCCGCTTACTGCCGGTCCCGGCCAGCACCGACCTCGGGGCGCACCCGGTGAAGCGCAACCTCGACACGCTCCGGCTCGCCAACCCAGCACTCCGGGACCTGCTCCGCTCGACGCCTGCCGCCGACGCGCTGCTGCTCGACATGTTCTGCGTCGACGCGCTCGACGTCGCGGCAGAGCTCGCCGTCCCCGCCTACTTCTTCTTCCCCTCCGCGGCCAGCAACCTCGCCGTGTTCCTCAACCTTCCCTACTACTACCCCACCGTGCCGTCGTTCAGGGAGATGGGCAAGACTAGGCTCGTGCGCTGCTTCTCGGGCATGCCGCCCATCCGTGCCGTGGACATGTTGCCGATGATCCACGACAAGGAGAGCGACGCGACCAAGGTCCGGCTCTACCAGTTCAAGCGCATGGCGGAGGGGAGGGGCGTGCTGGTCAACAGCTTCGATTGGCTGCAGCCCTGGGCCCTGAGAGCGCTTGACGACGGCGTCTGCGTGCCCGGCCGGCCAACGCCGAGAGTCTACTGCATCGGGCCACTGGTCAACGACGGCCACAAGACTGCAGAGAGGGGCGGCGAGAGGCATGAGTGCCTGGCGTGGCTGGACGCGCAGCCCAGGCAGAGCGTCGTGTTCCTCTGCTTCGGTAGCAAGGGCGCCTTCGCGGCGGCACAGCTGCTGGAGATAGCCCGCGGTCTAGAGAGCTCCGGCCACCGGTTCCTATGGGCAGTGAGGAGCCCACCGGAGGAACAGAGCCAGTTCCCCGAGCCGGACTTGGAGCGGCTGCTTCCAGCGGGGTTCTTGGAGAGGACGAGGAACAGGGGCATGGTGGTGAAGAACTGGGCGCCACAGTCAGAGGTGGTGCAGCACGAGGCGGTCGCCGCGTTCGTGACGCACTGCGGGTGGAACTCCACGCTAGAGGCTATCATGTCCGGATTGCCGATGATCTGCTGGCCGCTGTACGCCGAGCAGCGCATGAATAAGGTGTTCATGGTGGAGGAGATGAAGATCGCGGTCGAGATGGAGGGATACGAGGAGTTCGTCAAGGCAGAGGAGGTGGAAGCCAAGGTGAGGCTTGTGATGGACACCGACCAAGGGAAGATGCTGAGGGAGAGGCTCGCCGTCGTCAAGGAGAAGGCTAGTGAGGCCATCCACGAAGGCGGGTCTTCTGAAGCGGCATTCGCAAAGTTTTTGAGGGACATGGAAGTGGAGAAAATGCCATAGTCCACGTATGAACATGAACTCCAAAACTGAGAGTAGAAGTTTATCCATTACTGAAGGATTCATATTTACAAATTATGTCATTTTATAAATAAATCAAAGCTAAGAAGCTGGTGCATGCTACTTACTTTTAGTTTTTGGGATTCACCGGGTATTGTATCTAGTGAGCCAATTAGAGAAACAACATGTGTTCTTAAATTGCTAAATAAATGTTTACTTAATTATACATCAACATCACTTCGCAAACCATGGTCAGCTTCATCAACTACAAAAAGCAGCTGTTCATTTTTCTACTTGCTGTAGATGCTTAGCACCCGTTACAATCTAGGTGTTGTTTGGTTTCAAGAGGAGCAAGGGTAAGGCAAAGAAAGTTATGCGCAGTAACAGGAAGGGATCCGTTACTTGTTCTGTTTGGTTGAGCGGCTACGTGCCACCACGATCGAGAGCAATCAGATTTCTGAAAAGGCTCGGATCCGTTGCCCGGCACGAGATTACATCACATATCAACAAACAAAAACTAACGAGATTGATTCACTGTGTTATCCGATCACGCCAATAAACCACTGAACCAAACATCATGCTAGTATGGTCTTTACACAGCACAAACATACCTCCTTTTCTCGAACAGGTTGGAAAACTACGCATCATCACTGTATTAACAAGGAATAAAGGTGAAAGTATACAGGGAGCCAAAGTAGCAGACAAAACAAAAGAAATAAAAAATAATGGAGGTACAAAAGCAGAAAGAAAACAGTGCACTGAAACTATGCAGTGAAATCAAGGTGAGCATAAGTTCGATGAGCCTGGAAGAAAGTAGTAATTTACCGAAGGATCATCAGCTGAGAGCCTATTGCAGGGTACTAAAATATAAAATCGGTATTAAATCTAGGTAAGTTAATTGAATATCACATTGTTAGCTGCCCCCACCAAATTTCTAACAACATTAGCATTTTTCTTCAACATCTAGCATTTTTCTAACAACATATAGTAGGCCGTTTGGCATGGGTCGTATATTGTTAAAGCAGAAGCAGAGTTGAAGATTGCACTGCGGACTGTGGTTGCTGATCCTGTTTCACAGTTTCAGGCACGTTAAAACAGCATAGATGTTTTGTCAAAAAAAATAAAAAAATAGATGGCTAGATGCACAGCACAAGCTTGGTCTGATCTGATAAAAGAACTGAACAACAGGCGGTCTTCTAAAGAACGTTGAGCTTGGTGTTGAGCCTCGGCTTGGCGGTTGTCGGTTGGCGAGGAAATTACTAATTTCATATTGCTAGGATTTCGATAACATCTACAGTCTATTTATTCGCCGTTGTTTGTCTGGAACGTATTAGCAAACATTGCAGGATCGCTGGATCGGCGGGAGAGGAAGACGAGATTTCGAAGGCGTTTATATTGACACAAGACACGAGAATGGAATGTTGATGTAAAACCGCATCATGATCGATGAATTATCCTTTTATGATTTATCATCTCTGACAGGAACTATCATATCGTCTTCTACAGACAGAAGCAGCAGCAGATTGCTTCTCTCTCTCTTTGAGCTTAACAGCAAGCGGGACGAATCAAAGAATCTCCGAAAAACGCTGCTACATTTGACTAGCACTCGACCAACAGAGCCCCAAGAAGCGCGACGGCGCCGACAAGCAGAGCGCCGGTGTTCCCGGCAGCCGCCGTCCTCCACGCGGCCCCGGTGGCCGGCGCCGGCGCCGCGGCAGGGCCCCCGACGAAACTGGCGGCAAACGGCGACTCAGCAGCCGGGACCGGCGCCGGAGCGAGGCCCCGCAGGCGGCCGCGGCCGTGCTTCTCGGACATGACGACGAGGAGGAGGCGCTCGCCCTTCTGGCAGCTCCCTGGGGCGCCGCCGACGAAGTAGTACGGGCCGGAGCGGGGCAGCGGCACGGTGGCGGCGCCGGCGGTGGCCTTGTGGACGGCGAGCGGGGACGCCGTGCTGCAGCGGTTGTAGTCGTCCCGGGTCACCTCCAGCACCGAGTCCGCCGCACCGTCGAACTTGAACACTGCACGCATGGGAAGCAGATGAGTTGAAGCCACAGGGTAGAAATGAAGAATCTTTCGCTTGTGCAGCAAAATGTCTTCGATCCTTCAATCAGATCGCTGAACTGGAAACAACGACGAAGATGTAGCGAGGGCGGCGAGGGATCTCTTACCGAGTTTGTCGCCGACTTGGAAGCGGTTGGCGGAGGCCCACTTGGCGAGGGCGTCGGGCTGCGCCGGCGCCTTCCACGCGTCGTTGGCGCCGCCGACAACGAAGTCCCTGGCCTCGGCAGCAGCCGCCGCAGCGAGGACCACCGAAACGCAGAGGAGCAGCACCCTCGATGCCATTGGAGTAAGACGAGCTTGACTGAGCACAGCAGGCAGACGACACAAGACCAGACGCGCGCTGGAGATGTCACGGACGAGTGTGATGGAGCTCGTGAGTCAGTCAGGCAGGCAGGCAGAGTGCTGTGCGAATCGTGGCGACGGGGTGCGTTTATGTAGGCAGTGGCGACGAGGGGTGTGTCAAAGTAGCCGTTGGGGTCGAACGTTCGGGTCCTCGGGAGGTGGGGACGCCATTATCACTGTGCTGTGTGCTGTGTGCTGTGTGCTGTGTGCTGTGTGCTGTGTGCTGTGTGCTGTGTGCGGACCTTCTTCTGTTTTGGACTTTACCGTTGCCTTTGTCGTCTTTTTAGAAGAAGAAGAACGGGGGTCCAACGGTCAGGCACCTGAGGATTATACAAAGGTTTTCAGATGAAGAAGAACGGGGTCCAACGGTCAGGCGCACCTGAGGATTATAGAAAGGAGCAGCCGCAATGCATTTTTTGCTGGGATTTTTTTTTTGCGATATAAACAAATTTAATAATTAATTAAAATATAAAGATTCGTGATTGCCTGCCTGATGATTGGATTAGGTCAGGGTTGGACTCGACGGCAGGCTATTGATGGATGGGCCTCTCTCGTGGCAGGCCTCTTTAGTCAATTTGCCAAATCCTTTTGTTTTTTTCGACTACCATTTGCCAAATGCTGCCATAAGAGCATCTTTCTAAAACTCGCTATCTGAATTATCATTTAGAGAGCCATTTATACAAAAATCATTCTCTGTATCTTTTCACTCTCCAACAGCTTTTATATATCTTGTCTGCACTCTATAAACCATTCTCGCTATCCATCGTTGGATAGCGAGAAATCCAGAATAGAGGATGACTATATTTGGATAACCAATTAAAAATGCTGGAGGGTGTTCTTTCACCAAAATCTTTATTTCTAACAATTAGAAATGATATAGAGTCTTTTGGAGTTGCTCTAAGAACGACGCTTCAATTCAGTCTCAGAAACTTTCAAATAGAATATGGAAACTCACATTTGGAATTTGACCAATTGCTCGGGAAGACTTACTTTGTGACAGTATTTCTATAGCAAGCAAAATTGCAAATTCAAGACATATTCAATAAAGCCTGATGACCAGATATCCACGTTTTAGTTCAGAAATCTTCAGATAGAGACTAGGTAGCAATCATGGTTCTAATAAGACTTAGTGCTGACATAATGCTTTATGGTGCATCTCCGGTGATACTACAGTAGTAGCTCAGGATGTCATCGGATATTCATGCACATGATATAGTTTGGCTAATTTACAACTGCAAGATCCCGGCCATAATTTTTTTCCTGTTCTTCCAGCTATGTTAAATAAAATAAATTCAAAACGCATGCTTGAGCACTTCGCCCAGAGGTCTGCAAATGCCAGCCATAACAAATTATTTTGAAACAGGCTAAAACCCTTGAATGCCCGTATAAGTTTAGATACGAACAGAAGATAGAATGCACCAAATTAGAACATAGCACAGCTATTTGTTCCTTCAATTCAGTACTCAAATGAATATAAGTGAAATGGGATCTCGGGATCAAAATAGCACAAGAACAACAGAGACTGTCACAAAGAGCATACAGCTGCCACCAACACAGGGCTCTGGTTCAAAAATTAACAGAGTTGGCACTCTACAGACTAAAATATTTAGGCAACATATATCCACCCAGATACCTCCTTATAAGCAAACTGGCCTGAGTATCCTGAGTAATCAGTCAGTCATGCTCATACCCATTAATATTGTTAATTACTCGGCTTTGATTACTTGTAAAAGGAAAGGTGGCCCGTTATTAGTGTTTGACCTTGCACTCACCCTAATACAGCTGTTTTTAGAGAATTGGTAGCAATGTTGTTCATGTAAGTGAGAGCAAGTTTCTAAAAAAATAAATAAATCTGAATGTTCACCATTCTAATGACAGCTTGAAACAATACAAATGCTTGTAGTAAGCCAAACAACCAAGCTTTCCCTCAAAACTCTTCCGCAGATCCCAATTGTTAGACAAATTTACCGACTGCAACTGCAGGTAGGCAAGATACAAAATAACTGGTCGTGGGAGGACATTCAAGATTAACACATTTTTACCAATGAACATAGACTCAAATGACCCATGACCATTGTATCAAACAACTGAGTTCAAAGGTAACCATTTCAGAAAACACAGGCAACTGCCACGTTTATTATGTTTTTTACAATTAGATTCACACAAGTTTTCTTTTTTTGCCGCTGGTCAGGGTTCACAAACAGGTTAACTTAATGTACTGTACCCCACATTGTGGTCCATATTCAACTTTGTTGAAAAAGTCCCTTATATCAAAAAGGCACTAGAAGCAACCACATTTGTTATTGCGTTCTTGACCGCTTTGTAAAATGTTTACCACGCTGGGGGATGATATTGTATTTGCCTGCTCCTCTCCAGTGGTCTCTGTTGTTCAACAAAAATGTTTTAAATTCTTTATCAAGTTGTGTATCAGAGGCAAAACCTTTTTCCTTCATTTCGTCGTAGTACTCTAAAGCTCTTGGTATACATCCGTGTTTTACTAAACCTTCGACCACTGTCATATAGTGTGAACGGACAGGGCTGATCTCATATTTTCTCATTTCATTCCACACTCTTAGAGCATTCCCAGACTCGTTTAGCAAGAAAAATTTATCAATAAGCATCAGAAATGTATCACTCTTAGGGCCACAACCATCCTCCTTCATTTTCTGCAAGAGCTTCAGTGATTCCTCAATGCCTTCTTGCTTCAAAAATGCATGGTAAGTCGAAATGGTAGGAATGATGCCCTTAAGTACCATGGTTTGCATCACCATTCGCGCTTCATCAAGCTTACAACTTTCACAGAGTGGAACTATCATATTGTTATATGTTTCAACATCCGGCTGGAGGCCTTCATCTGTAAGTTTGCTGAATATATTGTGTGCATCCTTCACACAATTTTCTCTTGTCAGAACATAGACAAGTGAATTGTAAACACCAATACCAGGAATCCAGCCCCTCTTTTTCATCTCATCATAAACCCTTAGAGTATCAAAAAGGTTTCCAACTTTTGAGAAACAACTGATCATAAGAGTATACGACATGCCATCAGGAGTAATGCAGTGATTTGACATTTCTCTCCAAACTGTCTTTGCTTCAGCCACATCAGTGGTTACATTACACCAACCATCTAGAATTATGTTGAAACCTTCTGCAGTAAGTGGGAAGAATTTCTCTCAGAAGAAGCAAGTCCTCAGCATCCTCTATGTTTTTGCCTTTGCAAAGAGCACGAAGAAGGGAGTAGAATACACTTTGATCTGATTCGACTTTAAACTTCTCCATGACATCAAGTGTTTTGACTGCTTTATTTACTTCATTGGCAGCTGCATACCTGAAATTTCATATCCATACAATGAAAAGACCATGACAGAAAAAAGATCTCGCAAAAGTTCAAAAGTACATTGGAAGTTCAATTACAGAATTATGAGTGCTAAAGACGAGCAACACAATGCTCAATAAAGTAGGATGCTAAGGTAAACCCCAATAATTGACCCAGAAAGTTATACTATCCTTCCTAACTGATTATACTATAATCTGCACAGAGTCAACATCCTGAGAACAGGACCCATAAAAGCTGCATGTTTTGTTATCTTCTAGGAGCACATCGATCACATTTTTGAAGTTTTACAACGAATGCCTGTACCTCAACAATTCAACTTCAATTTATAACAGTGAAAACAATGCAACCGCATCAGTAAATTAAGTAAATAACAAAAATATTTCGTTGGAACAGTGTGCCCACCGAAGATTAATATTAACCCCAGAGCATAAATTTCTGCTGGTGCTTCTAAAAAAATAATGTGTTCACGATTTTTTAGAATCACTGCACGTCTCAACTGAAAGCATGTTTAGAGAACTGAATCACCGGTCATAACTCATAATAACACATAAATAAGAGGAAACTAGTACTTAGCTCACAACATTCGAGTTTATACTTTCTTTTCTGCAATAAAAAGGATGACAGAATTCCTGCACGAGATCGCACCTCTCCATCAGGATAACCATGGCGCGGCGAGTGAGCACACCGCGGTTCCGCATCCGTCGCACGACCGCCCACGCGAGGTCGAACCGCCGCGCCTTACCCGCGGCCCACACGGCCAGGTGCCACGCGTCGGCCGGCGGCGGTAGACCCGCCCCATCGGCCCCATCCACGGCGCTGCACTCGTCTCCGTACCGAAGAGCTAGCGCGGCAGCGTCCGGGTCGCGGCGCAGCTCCCAGAGCGCGCGGACTAGGAGAACGGGGGAGGCCGGCGATGGGCCCGTGGATAAGGAAAGGAGGAGGGAGATGGCCTCCTTCCGGGTTGAGGTGCTGGAGGCCGCGCTGGAGAGGCGGTGGAGGAAGGAGGCGAGCTCACCGTCGTCATTGTCAGGGGCGGAGGGGATGGGGTGGTCGGGGTCTGGTTCGAAGTCGCTCTGGTCGGAGGGACAGCGGGAGGTGAAGAGGCGAAGGAGACGGGACGAGAGGGTTTGGCCGAGGCGGGAGAGGTGAGGGCGGAGGGCAATTTAATTTATTGCCACTCTTACGGTTGCCACTCCTTCAGTTGCCAGCGTTAAAAGTACTCCTACATATTTGTCACTGCATGCAATTCGCCTCCTACGAATTTGCCATTTTCGCCGACGTGTCGTGCCAGATGGACTCGCCAGCGTGGAAGGCAGCCTGAGAACCCTATTTGGGTGTGGCAAATGACCATACTGCCCCTCCTCCACCTCACGTTCTTTTATGGGCCAGGCAACCTTTTTCTTCCTCTTCCCCCCTTGGTTTTCGTTTCGGTTTTGCTCGAGCTAAGCTTTGAGCTTCCGTTTTTAGATTTTGGCCTTCCTTCCTCTTCTTTCTTTGCTCTCCGATCCGTCGTCTCTCCCTGACTCCTCCTGACAAAAAGAGGGAGGAAACCGAAGCGACAAGCAAGCAAGCAATGGGTGTCAAGGGATTCGTCGAGGGCGGCATCGCCTCCATCGTGGCCGGCTGCTCCACGCACCCGCTGGACCTCATCAAGGTCCGCATGCAGCTGCAGGGTGAAGCCGCCGCAGCGCCGCAGCCAGCGCTACGCCCGGCGCTCGCCTTCCACGCCGGTGGCCACGCCGTCGCGGCGGTTGTCGTCATCATCTTCGTCGTCGGCACCGATCGTCTCAGAACTCGACGCCCTTGAAGACCTTGCGCACCTGCTCGAGCGTGACGAAGAGCACGACGGTGAATGGCCCCTGGCGCATCACGGTGGGGATGAACCCCTTGTACAGCGCCATGGGCCCTTCCGACCTTACCGTCTTGAGGGCGTAGTCGACGGCGCCGGCGTACGGCGGGGGCGAGCCGGGCGCCACCTTCATGTTCATCATCCTCGTCTTGACGACATCCACCGGGTTGGACGCGGCCGCCGCCACGATGCCCGCGGTGAAGCTGGCGGCAACGTGCGTGGCGAGCCCGTCGGCGCCAGGGCCCCGGCGCGCCAGGATGGCCTCCTTGGCCTGGTCGTACGTGGCGAGCTGCGACGCGGTGACGATCATGGCGCGGTTCACCGTGAGCGACGACCCGCGCCACAGGCTGCGGACGCCCTCGTCACGTGCCATCCGGCCGATGGCGTCGCCGACGCCGGTGTAGTTCCGGCGCTCCGCCAGGGGGAGGCGCCCGTCCGCCTGCATCCGCACCATGGCCACGTCGGCCGGGTTGCCCACGGCCGCGCCGACGCCCGCCGCCACGAGCCCCGCCGCGATCTTGCGGTGCAGCGGGAGGACGCCGTTGTTGTCCTGCGGGGTCCACTTTGTCTTGAGGATGTCGTACAGCCCCATCCGCATGGTGGAGTAGAGCGTCTGGCGCAGCATGGTGGCGGAGACACCAGAGAAGAGCCCCGCCGCGCCCTCGGACCGCAGGATCTGCGCGCCCACGGCCAGCGGCCCCGGCTTCCTCGGCGCCGCCGGGATGTCGTGGTGCGGGAGCGCGACGGCGTGGCCACCGGCGTGGAAGGCGAGCGCCGGGCGTAGCGCTGGCTGCGGCGCCGCGGCGGCTTCACCCTGCAGCTGCATGCGGACCTTGATGAGGTCCAGCAGCAGGAAGGTCATTTGTCAGGCCCAAACAGGCCTCCCAGGCTGCCTTCCGCGCTGGTGAGTCCATCTGGCACGACACGTCGGCGAAAATGGCAAATCCGTAGGAGGCGAATTGCATGCAGTGGCAAATACGTAGGAGCACTTTTAACGCTGACAACTGGAGGAGTGACAACCGTAAGAGTGGCAATAAATTAAATTGCCCGAGGGCGGAGGGCGGCGGCGAGCGGCGGCGCCATGCCAGGAGATGCGAATGTTTTGGGGCTTGGGAGTGGTGCGTGCGTCGATCTGAACAAGCCAGTGGCACGCAGCCCATCCTGTTCCTTTATCTCTGTTCCGCCGGACAGCCAGTTTTCTATTCACGGTCCTACAGTCACGTCGCTGCTCAATACTTTTAAGTTTAACTTAAAAATATAAAAAATAATATCTATTTGTATCTCTAAATAAATTTATTATAAAAATATATTTTATGTGTAATCTAATAATATTCATTGTATACATCGTAAATATTACTATACTTTTATATATATTTAGTTAAATTTTAAAAAAATTGATTTATTGTAAAATGAGATGTATATTTATTTTAGGACGTAGCGAATATATGTTATTATATTAAGAGCATCGGTAAAAGAAAACAATACAGGGTCCGAGCTTAGGTTGATAGAGATGACGAATCTAGTGCCCGGCTGCTTAGTTCCTCTAAAATTTAGTCTCTATCATATTGAAAGTTTAGACATATGTATGAAGTATTAAATATAAATTAAAAATAATTAATTGCATAAATTGCGACTAATTTACGAAACGATTTTTAAGCCTAATTAGTTCATGATTTGACAATGTTGTGCTACAGTAAATATGTGCTAATGATAGATTAATTAGATTTAATAAATTCATCTCCCGCGTTACTGATGACTTGTGTAATTTATTTTATTATTACTATACGAACACTTCCATATAACATCCACATATAACATTCGATGTGATATCCCTAAACTTTAGTCCCTGAATTTAAACTCCGTCTAAAATATAATTTTAGAGGAGAGCGCTTGGCTGGGATCTCGCCGCCTGCCCGTGACACACACCATGACCTGGAACTCTGGACTCGCCATCGGCCAACAGGCGGCATGGTCCTGCAAAGCGACGCGACCTACTCGCCGCCTCGTGCTCGCTGCCGGCAGGAGAGCCGCATGGCCGTGCCGAGCAGCACTGCTTGACCGTGGCTCATGCCCGCCGCTCGTGGTATTGAACTCGCTCGGGTGTCTTACTTACTACTCCCTTAGTCCCAAAAATAAGTCACGTCTCACACTTCGAGAAGTCCATCAATCTCAAATTTAACTAAATTTATAAAAAATAGTATTAACATTTATATATCTATATAAATAAATTTATTATAAAATATATGATATGATTAACCTAATAATACTTATTTGATATCATAAGTATTAGTAATTTATTTTATATATTTGGTCAAAAGAATTATTAAGTTTTTGAAGGGCAAGATGTGCACTTATTTTGGGATAGATGAAAAGGATGTGTGGACCCGCTCTGTCACCTTCCTCACCGTTGGCTAGACCTGCAAGTGCTGGGCCCCACTGACGTTGCCCTCACAAGCGCAACATGAATCGATTGGGGAGCCACGGCTACGGAGAAGGACGAATTGATTTTCGGGTGAATCTCTACTGTCCATATGTTGTGCTCTCTCTCCTCAATGAGTGACTTATGACTGCCAATGTTCTAAGAGCATTTCCACCGGATCCCTATCCCCTTTCCTCTTAAAATCTAGCTAGTATAGGAGTTTGAGAAAACTAGCAGGAGACTTGTGCTCTAGTAGATTGAGAAAACATCACCCCCTTTCTATATGAACCCATCTGCAGTGGTGCGTAAATCCCTTCCTCGTTCTCCTTTCACTCGTCTCACACCACGGGCTCGGAGGAGCCTGTGCCGGATGTGGCAAAGCAGAGGGCAGTCGCGTGTAGTGGTGTCGGTGGCATGGCCGGTGTGAGGGCACAACGCAGTGGCAAGATGGTGGTCGGGGCTCAACGTAGGCACGACACAATGACGCAGGCTCTGTTTGGCTCGCTCAAATTAGGCTAATCCTAATTTGTTATGAAAGAAAAACAATGTTCCATGATTGAAAGTAGTAGTGCTGATAAGTTCAAGCGAACATGGCCACAATCTGAGCCTATGGGTCCTAGAGGTCAGTGAAGGAGAAAGGGGATTAAAAAATGTGTGCTTTTTATCTCCTTTGTTTGAGAGATGTGTGCTTTATCTCCTTTGTTTGAGAGATTGGTGGGGTGGTTTTCTCGATTGTGAAAAAAATAAAGAAAGGAGATTGGAAAGGGGATACGCTGGAGCTTGATTTTTGCCTTCAATCCCCTTTATTCCTTGTTACAGGGAATAGAGACCAGTTATTCTCAATCTAGTGGAAATGCTCTAACACACGGTTTGTACATCTTGAAATTAGACTTTATATCATGACTGGATATATGTTCTAACTCAGAGCTTGTTTAGAGAAAGTAAACTAATTATAGTTATTTAATTATCTCTAATTCATCATGTACTATCATTCTTAATAAAACTGAATATGACTCTTATACACGAGGGAGTGTAGGGATAGACTAACTCAAGAGAGAGTGAAGGGCGAAAAATTGAGAGAGAAATTTGTACTCTTTAATATTAGATATATGGATATTGATATAAATGTTTTTAACTAATATTTAAAATAGTAAATCCTTATAGCTAAATCTAAAATTAGTGGATTGGTGAGCATGTCGAATTAACACAGAGGCCCCACTTTATTTTTTGGTACTAAAGAAAAAACTTAATTCAATAGGGCCTAACTTGACTCCCTACTTTATAGGGGCCCCTAAATATTTCTCCTTTCCCATGGGTGCGTAGGAAGCTCTCTGCTTCTTCTCGAGAAATTTTTTTGGCACGCCAACCTGAAGGGTCGAGATGGCGACTAGAGGAGGGGTGAATAGTTATTTCTAAAACTTAATCGCGTCGGCTAACCGAAATAAGTGCGGAATTAAAACTATCAGTCTAGCCAAGACTACACCCCTCTATCTGTGTTCTCTAGCACCTTGCAAAGATCCTAATTAAGCAACAAAGGTGCCGGGCTAACTAGAGCTCACCTAACCAATTCTAGGAGCAAAGTCACACAAACCTATGCCACTAGTATTTCAAGCAATAAGGGAGCTCCTACACATGCTAGTAAGAAAAAGCACAAAGTCAACTAAGCTCACTAGCAATGCTCAATAACAGGGCAACCAATGCTAAATTAGAGAGCGCAAATACTTAGCTACACAAACTAAGCAAAGTGACTAACAAGGTTACACAAACTAAATTAGCCACGCAAGGGAGCTACTTCTATGCTACACAAGTAAGAGGGTAATTAGTGAGCTACACAAGCTAACTAATTACAAGAGCAACTGCACAAGCACAATATATATATAAGTAATCACAAGCTTGTGTAAGGAGATTGCAAACCAATGGGAAGAACAAGGTTGACACGGTGATTTTCTCTCGAGGTTCACGTGCTTGCCAACACGCTACGTCTCCGTTGTGTCGACCGCTCACTTGGTGGTTCGGCGGCTAATTGGCATCACCCGCCAAGCCCGCACGTCGGACACCACAAGAACCTACCCCAAAAGTGAGGGTAGCTCAATGACACGCTCAACTAGAGTTGCTCTTCGTGGCTCTCGCGGGGCGAGCACAATGCTCCTCATAAAGCTCTTCTCTGGAGCACCGCACAAGCTTCTTGCGGGCTTCGACGGAGACCACCACCAAGCCGTCTAGGAGGTGGCAACCTCCAAGAGTAACAAGCACCACCGGCTTACAACTCGATCACCTAGTGCCACTCGATGCAACCTCACGATGCGATCGCACTAGAATCACTCTCTCACACACAATCGGATGATCACTATCAAGCATATGTGAGATGGAGGGCTCTCAAGCACTCTCAAGCATGGACACAAAGTCCCCCGAGGTGCTTAGCTCCAGCCATGGCCGAGACCACCTTCTATTTATAGCCCCATGGGCTAAACTAGCCGTTACCCCTTCACTGGGCAAATTTCAGGACGACCAGACGCTCCGGTCAGATCGACCGGATGCACCCTACCAGCATCCGGTCGCTCTACGTCGTCCACGTGTTGCTCTGCGTTCAACCAGAGCCGCCCGATCTCAACGGTTAAGTTGCGACCGAACGCTGCATAGTGAATGACCGGACGCTGCTGCGCCTGAGTCTGGTCGTTTCCAGAGAGCTCCCTAAGCCTCTGTTTTGCGAACGGACGCGTCCGGTCCACCATGACCGGACGCAGACCAGCGTCCGATCAGTTCTGTGCCCACGTGCCTAACTCCAGCGCCACCTACGTCATCATACGTCAGCACCGACCGGACGCAGACCTTGAGCGTCCGGTCACTCTTCGTGCCAGCGTCCAGTCACGAGACCGAGACCACGTGCTCACGCTACCACTGACCGGATGCGTCGGTCCTACCGAGGCTAGCACCGTCGGACTGTTCGCACTCTACGGGCAAACACTTCGCTGGTGGAGTTTTGAACATTTCTCACCTCTGTTCCATCGCTGAGTTGATCCACACCAACTCCAACTTCATCTCCTTCATAAATGTGCCAACACCACCAAGTGTACACCACTATGTGTATGTGTGTTAGCATTTCACAAACATTTTCCAAAACATTAGTCACTCAACTTGCCACGCCACTCGATCCTAGCGATGATGCAAAGTTAGATCACTCGAGTGACACTAGATGACCGATATGCAAATAAGTTTGTCCCTCTTGATAGTACGACCATCTATCCTAAACCTGGTCATCAATTTCTCTACACACCTATGACCGGTGAAATAAAATGCCCTAGGTTATACCTTTGCCTTGTGCATTTCATTCCATCTCCTCCAATGTCGATGCAACACATGCACCAACATGATCAACAATGATATGATCCACTTTATATTATCATATTATCATATTGGTTCATCGATCTTGACTTCACTTGCTTTTCACCGTTGCCTTCGTCCATTGGCGCCAAGTCTTGCTCAAGCTTCACCGCCACGCGGTCCATCGCTGCAAAGCCTACGACTTGCCCTTCACGCTTGCAACCGGTCCATCAAGTCAAGTCTTGTCTTGATCTTCTCCATCTTGATCACATGGCTCAATGTCATGTCTCATGTGCAATAAACTCCTTCATCATCACATGTGTGAGCTTTGCAACATCTCCAAACCATTTTCACCTTCACGTCATATGTTGCTCACACACATGTACTTATGGACTAATCACCTGTGTATCTCACATAAACACAATTAGTCCACCTAGGGTTGTCACTCAATTACCAAAACCACACAAGGACCTTTCACAACCACCTCCAACGTATCTTTTTTTTGCCATGACTCTCCTGTGCCATTGCCCTGCTCTCTTCTGCTGCATTACCACCGAGGCCGAGCCTACCTATCACCGTCGATGTCCTTTCTCGTCGCGCCAGCACCAACACCAAGCCCATCCCTTCTCATCGAGGTTCTCCTCTTCAGTGAGCCCCTTGTCCCCGCCCCCTCCATGGCAAGCCCCTCATCCTCGGTGAGATCCTCTTCCTCGCCATATATTAAAACTTATTGTGTTCTTTTATCATTAAACCCCTTTCATCTGTCATTTATCAGACAATATAAGGAACCATAGTTCAAATTCATATCAAAATATAAAGTATTCTGGATTCTCAACCCTCTCTCTCCTCTATCTTTTTTTAGGAAATATTGATATCCCTTTTAAACTTAGAGAGACCCAAAACAACCAGCATTAATTAAAAAAATAAGAATTAAACTATTCTCTCCATCCTAATTAGTCAGAGGTAAGGTGATCTTTTACCAGACTCCTTATTTTGTGTGAAACTCGCTTGGATTTCTTATATTAGGGCGTCCCCAACAGTGGTGAAATCGTCAGCTGAGGTGAGCTCCTATTGGTCACAGAGGGGAGAGAGTAAAACACTAGCGCCGAGACACTCGCTAGTCTCGCACGTAGACCAAGGAAGCATCCTCTCTAAGCTCTGATGGTTGGGTACTTATGCTCTCAGTTTTTTTTTCCTTTTGTTTATTGTTTTAAGCCTCCAGCTCAGCTGACGATTTGCTCATCATGCCGCTGGGATGCTCTTACAGGAGTAAGGGAGTAGCAATTAAAAAGCAAAAACTAGCAATAATTTTCCCTAGTAGTTGTATTCCATTATTTTGTTCAATACACAAATTTATCCATTATCCCATTTGGAACGAAGGATTTTTTTATAAATATTTTCTATGTTTTTTCAGTGAAAAATAAATCGATTCTTGTGAAATTTCTATACAATTTCTATGTTCCAAAGTGACCCTTAAAGAATATATAATTATATTTTGTAGTTTATTTAAATTTTATATACGAACCTTGGACTTTTGAATGTAAATTATATATCTATATATGGCCTTCGTGCTGTTTTGGACCCAAAGGCAAAGAGCAGGTCAATCTTCCCCTAAACTGCCTATAAGCGATCTGGCCTAGATACATTTTGTTATAGCTAGCGCATAGAGATGCTCACAATTTCCTACAGCTAGTATGTAGGAATAGCTCCACTATTGTACAAATGTCATTTTTGACATCCAACTTCTCTAGATAACCTAAAGTAATCTTATAATTTTGAAATAGGAGAAACCTAATGAATACCATATTACTCTTTCTTCAACAATCTAACATGTGTATTTGCATTAAGACTGTTCTGACTAATAATTTGTATTTAATATCTCCTAATATATAAGTCTTTCGTAAGGGTTCATGTACTAACGGCTAACATGACATTAGTTGTATTTTATATAATATTTGTTTTGAATTGTACAAAACAAAATTACTTAGGATAAAGGTACATAGCCTAATTGTCAGAGACCTAATACTGGGGTACCTAATGAGTTGGAACTAATAACCATCGAACGTTGACGCTTCCGGTCAGACAAGAGCGCTACTACGCTTCTTGCCTGAACAACGAAAGATTGGTTCCGCCTCGCCCGACTCCTGAGGGCTAGACTTCGCCTCGCCCAACGGCTGAGGGTTGGCTCCACCTCGCCCGACGGCTGAGGGCTGGCTCCGCCTTGCCCGACGTCTGAGGACTGGCTCCGCCCCACCCGACGTCTGAGGGCGGGCTCCGCCTTGCCCGACGGCTGAGGGCAGGCTCCGCCTCACCCAACGGCTGCACCCTGCTCCTTCATGATGACGAGCATGAGGTAAGACAGGTTACTCAGGTCAACCGTAGTATCGAGGACCATGCTCTGCGCACCTACGAGAAGGTACCGCCGGGATACGACGGGATGAGCGCTTTAAGCCCTCCTAGGCATGGCAGAGCCCGAATAGTGTTGTAGGCGCCAACTTTTGTCCTACAGTGTTTTAGGCGCCGCCATCAGCCCTCGGGCGTGGATCCTGACACAAGCATACGACAACCACTACAATCCAAGGAAGAATTCACATCATCTACAATAACAGGCGTATAGTTATTTGCCCATCTACTCCCCGTAGAGTCATGGCTCGGCGCCCTGACACACCGCACCATCTGCCGGGGGAGGATGGGACATGACCACTTGCTGAAACGAGGCCAGAGCCCGGCCCTATGAGGATCAGCGAACATGCCATCCTTGGCATAGTCTGCCATATCAGCAGGGCAGGCTCAAGGGAAAAGAAAGACCCAGCTCCTTCGAAGGACCTTATCAACCTCTAGTTTTTTTCCTCTTTCTCCCATCTGTAATCCCTGCTCCCCCTTGGTCTATAAAAGGGAGGGCAGGGCACCCCACTAGAGGGACGGATCAATTCCACACACAACATATCGTCAAGCAGCAACCGAGCTCTTGGCATCCTTTCGACCTTTCCATCAGAGACTTAGGACCAGTCCCTCTCTCGACCGTTTGTACCCCCTACTACGAACCTTTTTCGGTACTAATAACACGAGCAGCAGCAAACTAGACATAGGGATGTTCTGCCTGAACCAGTATAAACCTTGTATCCTTTAGTACACCATCCGAGCCTAACGCGGAACAAATATAAATTTACTAGTTGGTGTTTGTTCAAAACACCAACAGTTGGCGCGCCAGATAGGGGCCTTTGCGCGTTCCAAATCAGGCCTCGGATGGCTTGCCACGCAATCAGCTGGGTCCTTGGCACACACGTGTGTTTTAGTGACCTGGGCTTCATCGTCATGGTGGGAGGAGAGTTGGCGTTGGCCCACGCCGCCATCTAATCTCTCCCCTCAATCGGCTTCAACTATGGGAGGCTTGAGCGTTGGCCCGGTGTCTCCCTTGGACCCTAGCCATCCAGGGAGGACCCGTGCCACCTCACCCTCTCTCCAAAACACTCCACATGGAGGGCCCCGATGGCGCTTCCATTTGGTCTCCGCAACACCACGGCGACCGTTAGCCACCTTGTGGCACAGTGCACGATCCCGTCCCCCACGAACAATGAGTTCGTGGGGATGGTCGAAAGCGTCACAGAATCCCTCCATGACCTCCTCACAAAGGGACCGGGGTCAGACTCTGGCTCTGACTCCAGCAGGGGGAGCCATCACCCCTCCTAGGAATGTTTCATGGCAAGTACCGCTGAGGGACACGTCGAAAGTGTCTCCATGGATGAGGCTACACCAGCAGACAACCTCAGTGGCAAAACCGAAGGGGAGACAGTGGCCCGACCTCGCGTAGGGGTGGAGCAGCTGAGAGCCCAAAAGCGGGAGATCAATGAAGCCGAACAATAGCTTGTGTGGGAATACGTGGAGGTCGATCGGGAGATCGAATGCCGTGGAGACGGTGGGCGCACACGCGTCGTGGCCCGTGACGTAAACCGAAGGATCATCGCCGATGATGAAACCCTTCCTCACTTCGCTCAGGCAAGCTAGAACATCGCCACAGCAATAGCCTTGCTCCATGGCCTTCCGGAGGCCACAACGCCCGAGGATCATCGGACCCACCGTGAAATTCGCACGCTGCTCGAGCGTGCGACGGCGCAGCAGGCAGAGAGCTCATTGTCTCAGCGATGTGAGCTCGACACTAGCTAGCGCATGCCCTCGGTGCATGTCACCAGGGAACCATCAGTCCACCAAGCACCACAAGGTGGCAGGCAGCACGTTGCGGCCTAGATACATCAGCCTCTCGGCCGTAACCGCGACGCACATAGCACCCTCGACGCCTGTAGACGTACCTACAGTGACCCAAGGGAAGGAGCCCACCACGGCGGATGCTACGACAGTGATGAGGACTAGAACCCAAGCCCTGGCCTGCTAGGCCCTCTGGCCTTTGACTGACACATCCTCAACGCTGCTTTCCCGCTAAGGTATTGACCACCTACCAATATCCCTAAATACTCTAGGGAGATCAACCCCAGACTTTGGCTCGAAGACTATCGGCTTGCCTATTAGGCCGGTGGTGCGGATAACGATGACTTCATTATCCACAACCTTCCACTGTTCTTGGCCGATTCGGCACGAGCATGGTTGGAGCACTTACCATCCAACGCAATCCAGAGTTGGGCGGATTTGAAGGAGATCTTTGTGGGAAACTTCTAGGGCACATACAAGCGCCCTGGGAACCCATGGGACCTCAAGAACTGCCATCAGAAGGCCGGTGAGACCCTTTGTGGGTACATCTGGCGCTTCTCCCGATAGTGTAACGAGCTCCCTAACGTCGCCAATGCCGACGTAATAGGAGCCTTTCTGTCCGGGATGACCTGCGGGTCTTTGGTTCATAAGCTAGGATGCAAGGGCCCGTGAACCACCAAGGAACTCCTGGACATCGCCACTAGCCATGCCTCAAGAGAAGAGGCGGTCGGAGCGATCTTCGATCGCCTCGAGGGCAAGGCAAGGCGGGACGAGGGTGCCGGCGAAGGCACCTCCAATCGTTTCGCCAAAAGGAAGAATAAGAAGCAACGGTGCGAGGACTCGCTCATGGCTGCTGCTGACAGCAAGGGTGGTTGGAAGCCTGCGAAGGGCACTCCAAACCACTTCAAAAAATTACTCAAGGGGCCATGCCCAAACCAATCCTTTCCTGTTAAGCATCTGCTCAAGGACTGTGGCCTCATGCGACGGTTCTTGTCCAGAGGCTCTAGCAAAGGGGAGCAGGGGAAAGACCCTCCCCCCACTGCGGATGACACCGAGGAGAAGGACAATGGCTTTCCAACACCGGATGGATGCCTTATGATCTTCGGAGGATCAGCAGCCTATGAGTCCAAACACTGTCAGAAGGTCGCGAGTCGCGAAGTCTACATGGCCCAACCGGCGACACCTCCCTTCCTCCGGTGGTCGAAGTCGGCCATAACCTTTGATCGGACTGACCATCCGGATACCGCTCCGCACCTGGGGAGATATCCACTTGTGGTCGACCCAATCATCGACCCAAAATGACTCACCAAAGTACTGATGGATGGAGGTAGTGGCCTCAACATCATGTACGCCAAGACGCTTAATGAGATGGGCGTCGACCGGACGCGCCTCCGCCCAACCCGAGCGCCTTTCCACAGCATTGTGCCTAGGAAACAGGCCATGCCACTCGGGCAGATCGATCTGCCCATTACCTTTGGGGATCAGTTCAATTACATGACTGAGACCCTCACCTTCGAGGTGGTTGGGTTCCCCGAAACCTTCCACGCCATCCTAGGACGTCCATGCTACGCGAAGTTCATGGTCGTCCCCAACTACACATACCTCAAGCTAAAGATGCTGGGCCCCCACGGGGTCATCACTGTTGGCACCTCCTTCCAGTGTGCCTACGAGTGTGAGGTCGAGTGCTGCGGCCACGCCACAGCAATTGTTGCCTCTGGGGAACTCGCCGCCCTCAGGGAGGAGGTAGCCGAAGAAGCGCCCGACGCCAAGAAGTCGACCGGGTCATTTGAATTGGTAGAGGGCTTCAAGGAGGTCCTCATAGATCCTAGCAGCTCTGAGGGTAAAATGGTATGCATTGGTACCACACTTTCCTCCGAATAGGAAAGCGCGCTCATCGACTTCCTCCGCAGCAATATAGACATCTTTGTGTGGAAACCCTCGGATATGCTAGGCATTCCGAGGGAGGTCGCTGAGCATACCTTGAAGATCCATCCAGGCTCCAAGCCGGTGAAGCAGTGCCTGCATCGCTTCGATGAGGAGAAGCATAGGGCCATCGGTGAAGAGATAGCAAAACTATCGGCGGACGGATTCATCAGGGAAGTATACCACCTAGAGTGGTTAGCTAATCCCGTTCTTGTATGAAAGAAGAGCGGAAAATGGAGGATGTGTGTTGACTATATGGGTCTCAACAAAGCATGCCCAAAGGATCCGTTTCCTTTGCCGTGCATAGACCAAATAGTTGACTCTACCTTGGGGTGTGAAACCCTCTGCTTCCTTGATGCGTAGTCCAGCTACCATCAAATCGTGATGAAAGAGTCTGACCAGCTCGCGACGTCTTTCATCACCCCCTTTGGATCGTTCTACTACATTTCAATGTCGTTCGGACTAAAGAACGCTAGGGCTACGTACCAGCGCTGTATGCTCAGATGCTTCGGGGACCTCATTGGGTGGACCGTTGAGGCCTACGTTGATGACATCGTAGTTAAGTCCAAACGAGCTAACCACCTCGTTGCCAATCTTGAGCAAACCTTTGTGAAACTCTAGGTGAATGACATCAAACTCAATCTCGAGAAGTGTGTTTTTGGGGTCTCGAGGGGCATGCTGCTTGGCTTCATCGTCTCCGAGCGTGGCATTGAAGCCAACCCGGAGAAGGTTTCAGCCATCACAAGGATGGGCCCGATTCAGAATATAAAGGGGGTTCAGCGAATCATAGGGTGCCTCACCGCCCTCAGCCGATTCATCTCGTGCCTCGACAAACGAGGTCTCCCCCTTTATTGACTCTTGAAGAAAGCCAACCACTTCGACTAGACATCTGAGGCCCAGGAGGCACTTAACATGGTCAAACTACTTCTGACAAGGCCCCCGATCCTAGTTCCTCCAAGTAACGGAGAATCCCTCCTGCTATACATAGCAGCCACCATGCAAGTGGTCAGCGCCGCCCTGGTAGTAGAGTGGGAGGAAGAGGGGCACGCCCTCAAGGTACAATGCCCTATGTACTTCATTAGCGAGGTACTATCCGACTCCAAGACCCGCTACTCCCAAATCCAAAAGCTCCTATACACCATCCTCATCACAAAGATGAAGCTATGCCACTACTTTGAGTCACACCCCATGACGGTCGTGATGTCGTTCCCCCTTGGCAAGGTCGTCCAGAGCCAGGACGCCACGGGAAGAACCATGAAGTGGGCACTCGAGTTGATGGATCAAGGCATCACGTATGCCTCCTAAACGATGATCAAGTCCTAGGTGTTGGCTGACTTCATCGCAGAATGGACTGAGGTCCAAACACCACCGGTGGTCGTAGACCAAGAGTACTGGACGATGTACTTCGATGGATCGTTGATGAAGAAGGGCACCAGCGAGGGGCTAGTCTTCGTATCACCCCTCGGGGTCCGCATGAGGTACATGGTGAGTCTCCATTTCCCCTCATCAAATAATGTGGCCGAGTATGAAGCACTCATCAATGGCCTACGCATCGCCATCGAGTTGGGCATCCAACGCCTTGACATCTGGGGCGACTCCTAGCTAGTCATCAACCAAGTCATGAAGGAGTCGAGCTGCCACAACGCTAAGATGGCTGTGTACTGCCAAGAAGTCCGATGGCTAGAGGACAAATTTGACGACCTCAAACTCAATCACATCCCAAGGTGCCTCAATGAAGCGGCCAACACGCTTGCAAAAGCGGTGTCTGGTTTAGAGTCAGTGCCAATGGGTGTCTTCGCCAGTGACCAACACAAGCCCTCGGTACGCTACGAAGGGTCGAAACGGGCCAACGACGGTCCGTCCGATCCAGCCTCGGGGGCTAACCAACCAACGTCTCCATCCGGCCCCGTGGTCATAGAGCTTGAAGAGGATCCAGCGATAGAGCCTAACTCTCTGATCGACCAAAGAACACTCTACCTCGAATTCCTCCATGACACGCTACTAACGGACAAGACGAAAGCTCGATGGCTCGCACATCGCACTAAGTCCTTCGTTCTTGTAGAAGGCAAACTCTACAAATGAAGTTACACCGGGATCCTATAGCTCTGTATCCCTGTCGAACAGGGGAAGCTTCTGCTGAGCGATATCCACGGTGGGGTCTATGGTCACCACATCGCGCCTAGAACCTTGGTGGGGAATACATTCCGACAGGGCTTCTACTGGCCCACTATAGTAGCCGACGCTAAGCAGATCATATGCACCTGCGAAGGGTACCAGTACTACGCTCGGCTAACTCACCTCCCGACCCAGGCACTCCAGATGATCCATATCACATGTCCCTTCATGGTTTAGGGGCTCGATCTGGTTGGGCCTCTCAAATAGGTGCCCGGGGGCTACACCCACTTGCTTGTCACCATAGACAAGTTCACAAAATGGATCGAAGCTCGGCCGATCTCCGTGATCAAATCCGAGCAAGCCGTGCTGTTTTTCCTCGACATCATCCATCGCTTTGGAGTACCGAACTCCATCATCATAGACAACAGCACATAGTTCACCGGCAAGAAATTCCTTCGATTCTGCGATGAACAACACATCCAGGTCGATTGGGCCGCTGTCGCGCACCCCCGAACGAACAGGCAGGTCGAGCGCGCAAATGGCATGCTCCTATAGGGCCTCAAGCCCAGGATCTTCAACCGGTTGAACAAGTACTTTTTCTTATCAGTTTTTGTCTTAAAAAATCCCCTTAAATAAACACCTAGAACATTGAGCAGCTACGTCGTTTTTACCCTTAAATAAACACATACTTTTTCTTATCAGTTTTTGTCTTAAAAATCCCTAATCTTTAGTGACATTCGACCCCTACAAAGTGTGAGGGGTCGGACCTTACTCGGGCATTGAGCAGCTATGTCGTTTTTACCCTTAAATAAACACATATGTTTTCTTATCAATTTTTGTCTTAAAAAATCCCTGATCTTTAGTGACATCTGACCCCTACAAAGTGTGAGGGGTCGGACCTCACTCGGGGGCTGATATAAGTACGTTTATCTTGCAAACACTCTCTGTGTTATCTTTGCAAACATTCTGTGAGTTTTCCCTCTTTTCTCATGGCAAGTCTTAAGGGCTAGGATTTCAGGAACAAAATCTGAGTATAACTGGTAGGACTGCGGGAAACCCACGCCCCAGCAGCTATGGCCTCCTTGCTCACTAGCGTGATCAGAATTGGCTCGCTCGCACTCTAAGTTCTTTGTGACCTTAACTATGGGAAGGGTGGGAAGACACCAAACCTCTTTTACGAAAAGAGGGAGAAGAGCTAAAAAGTTGTTTGCCGTAACGAAAGTTGAAAACTTGTTCATTTTCGCACCAATTCATCGCTTACAAAGTGATTTCATCATGAAAAGAACTAATGTATTCATAAATACAAAATACTATTCACTCGGGGACTCCCCCACAACTTATTTGATTATAGTTTCTGACCAATTCTACTATGAGCACTACTACAGTCGCCGCGCCATGCTCTCCATCGGTGATGTCCTACCGCTCTGTGGGATCCTCGAGGGTGCCATCGTCTGCAACATCGAGCACCATGACAGCGACTATGGTGTCTTCGCCAGGGCATCCAGGGACTACGCCATCGTGATCAGTAGCAACCCTGACAATGGCACCTTGACAGGGGGCGCTCCCCACCAAAGAAAGGCCGCCATGGCTGATGGATGTCTCTGACATCTCATCAAGCTTCATGAACTGGCCGATCTGAGTGGCAGCAAGGGTGCAACCCCCTATCAATGCAGTCCTAGACAACTTCCCCACCAACAAGGCTCACCCAAAGAAGGCTCACCAGAAGAAGTCCCCGTACGGCTCCATTCCGACGAAGGCCTCGCGAACGACGACAAAGTCAACGACGCTCTGGACCCTCCAGTGCGCCTCCTCCTTTGGCGGAAGCAGCCCTTTCTCGGTGAAGGTAGCCAACACCATCTCATCTATGTTGGATGACCTCTAGCTCGACATCGCACGCCGGATTCACGAGCAGATCTATGAGTTTTTCTCTCCCCGACATTACCCTCTCTCACTTAGGAACCGCTGCTACGTATGAACACATTCGGTGAAAAGGAAGAAGGAGAGAAGGTAGCAGCTCAAGAATAGGTGAAGGAATGGGGACGAGAACCCCCTCCCTCCCCCTATTTAAGGAAGAGAGGCAGTGGTGGAAGAAAGGCAAAAGGTTAGGACGAAAAACCCTTTCCCTTCCCCTATTCAATACAGACGGGAAATCGATGCTGACAGGAATCTAAGGTGACGTGCCTGGACCGATGGGACGTGCTCTGATCAACGAGACGTCGCCTGGTCAAACAGGATGTTGCCTAGGCATGGCCCACCACTACCGCACACCGGCACGCGAGAATCAGGGCACACTCGCATGTAGATGACTCTTCGCTTCCCAGGAAGGACCTAGAAGGACCCGACGGTGGAACCCCCGTCAAGGGGGCCCAATGGGCCTCCTGGGTCGATCGGACGGCCTAGGTAAAATGACAAATGAACGGCCACCGAGAGATAAGCACCTCTGTTTACTTACTTTGTGTGTTCATTTCATTACCGAGCTTCTGACCCCAGCAATGACAGGGGCACAGACATTGCTCGGGGGCTACCGAGAGTATCTACTTGTTTTGACATCCTCTTCGCCTAACCCCTCCTTACATTTAAAACTGGAGACACGGTGTGCGGGTGTAAAACTAGACGAACCGCTAGACCCTACATCCCGGTGGCTACGGTGTTTTTGTTCACCAGCATAATCAAATCCATAGTTCCTCGTACCCCAAGCTTTAGCATCCACCTTCTCAAGAATAGTTCAGAGGGGTCTACCTACAGAATCTCCTTCAAGGAGAAGCTGTCAGGTCACTTAAAGTCAATCGAATGGCTCGGATCACCACCGAGAGATGGAAACAAAAAATTGTGATGCTCGTGCAGGTTACACCGGCCCTGTCACGAACATCGGACTCAAACCCCACACGAACATACGGTAAGAGCTTCCCATCGCTCATACCACCAAGGTAACATTACCGACCCCTGCTTTCGTTTCAATTAAATCATACATTAAACCCATACATTCAAATGTTACATATGCGATCGTCGCATCTCAACGCTTCGTGTCGCGCCATGAAGCGGCTCCCGCCTCATTCGATATGAGCGTCAACTAACCAAGGTTCGAAGGCTGGCCCACAAAGGGCTCGAGACCACCTCACGTCAAATAGAGCCAGGAGAGAAAAACTGAGAGGAGCCCCAGCGGCCTTGCCTGACCCTGCTCAGAAGCGGACAGGGACATCTTGACCTTTCTCATTCGATTCTAACCTCAAGCCAAACCCATAGAATGTCCATCGAGGAGAGGCCAACGGGCCACCTGAGCCTATCGAACGGCTCGAGCATCTATCGGGTGACGGGTTAAGAAGTAGTGGAATGCCACATGAGGGCTTTGCCGACCCCGTCAGCTAATGATGGACCCGGATTCCATATGAACATACCCGTTAGCGAGCTCATTGAGCGCGACACTTGAGCCGTCAAGGCAAGTGTCATCAACTCAGCCCCTCTGGTTGCGAAAACCGAGGACGGGGTCATGCGTGAAACACGACCGACCCCTATCAGACTCCAAGGGGCTCGGGGGCTCGAGCCGCTCAATTCGAGATCGAGAGACCAAGGTTCGAAGGCTGGCCCGCGAAGGGTCCAAGGCCGCCTTGCGTCAAACAAGAGACAGGGGAGAAAACGCAGATGAGCCTCAGCGGCCTTTGCCCAACCCGCATTGAGGTGGATAGGGTTATCTCAACCTTCTAGTTCAATCCAGCCTCTAGCTGAGCCCATAGAATCCCCATTGAGGGGGAATCTATTGGAAGGTAGGTCAAGGAGCAACAAAATGCCACCCAGGGGCTTTGCCGACCCTGTCACAAAGCAACAAGATCGGATTTTGTTCGAACATCTCCGTTAGCGAGCTCATCAAGCACGCCACTCGAGGCGTTGAGGCAAGTGATGTCGCCTTAACCCCTCCAGTTGCGGAAACCGTGGACTGGGCGACAGTCACAAAATGGGCCGACCCTTGACTGAATCCCCACCATGCGCGGGGGCTCGGGAAGGCTGGGCCAGCAATGAGACCAAACGCACAGTCACGGAACGATTGCCAAAATCCTAAGTAAGGGATACGTGCGAATACAAGAGTAAGTTTGCTACCCTCGCTTCGGTCTCTAGTAACATCCGGCCCCAGCGGCCGCAAGGGGTTGGATCTCACTCGGGCGCTGATAAAGGTATAAATACCTTCTTTTTTCGAAACAGTCGTTGCATCAGACCTCTTCCTCATGTTAAAGTTAGCGTCAAGGTTTGTGGGAGCAGATAAACGAGCATGCCTGGTAAGACTGCAAAAAGCCCATGCCTCGACGGCTACGGTAACTTTGCTCACCAGCATAATCAAAATTTCCCCCTTATACACCTCGGGCCCTATGGTCTTAATGAATGGAAGGGTCGGATCGCATAAACCTTTTTTCTCGATTGCAAAAGGGAAGAAAGTAAGCTCAAATGAACAAAACAAAATTGTGAAATGAAATTATGAATCTATTTTCGGACACAAAAAGTACCAACACTTGTCCACATATTACGGATAAATGTTTATCAAACTTATTCAACTAACTACTTCCTCGAAGGAAGAACTATGTCTTTCAGCTGGTTCGCTAGGTCCCGCGCAATAGGAGTCACCGCCTTCTCAATCTCATCCAGCACGGAGTTTTCGTAGCTAGGCACGAAGCCGAGGCTCATTGCCTCCAAGTTAACTTCCTGATCATAATGAGAGTGGGCAACAACAAAGGCTTGGGTGATCCTAGCGTGAAAGGCATTCTCCTCAAGCTGGCGCACCCGCGTAGTAATATCTATGGCACGGGCCACGAGTGAGCCGGTTTTCTTCGGCCGCGCCACCCCCAGGTCATAAAAAACTACCCTGATGGTGGCGCGTAGGAGATCGTGCTCATCACTCTTAGCCTAAAGAATCCCTCACACCTAGCGAGCTCCGTGCCCAGCCTGGCAGAGACACTCTCGGCCTCCAGCCTTCGGGCCACCATGGCTCTAAGATTCACCCGGAGGGAGCTAACCCCTTGACGCGCCTCATCACGCTCTCAGATAGCCTAGTCACGCTCCTCGTGGGCCATGCTATGCTTCGAGCGGAGTCTTTCTATGGTCTGGCGCAGCTCGTCTCGCTCCCTACATAGCCGGGCGATCACCTCAGCATCCATATTCACGCAGGGCCTTAGACCTTTCCTCAGCTTCTAGCTTGAGGTCCCGCTCCCTCTCTAGCTCCTCTAGGAGCTTGACCGCCCGCTGGCTGGCCTCGGCATCTCTCTGGAGTAGCTCGTCCCGCTCCTTTCGAACCCTGGTGGCCGCCCCCTCGTCCTGCTGCACCCTCGCTGATAGATCCTTGAACATCCCATGGATCTCCTCCGCGTCTCGACGCGCCTCGACTTCCCACTGTTGGGCGGCAACAAGCTAGGCACTCACATCTCCGTGTAGCCGGGCCTCCTCGGTGAGACAGTCCCATTCCACCTTCTGCTCATGGAGGAACCAGGACTTCTCCCGGCTATGAGCAATGAGGGACTGAAAAGAAGACCAGTATCAAAAATACGAAAATACAAAAAGATATGAGAAAAGAAGAAAGCGAGAGGGAAGATCAAGCAGATACCCGGCCAGTGGGAACGATGACGTCACATAGGACGCCCCTGGCCTAGCTCAAGGCATCCATCATATAGACGAGAACCCAACATCGAGACTCTCCCGCTCTATGCTCTTGGTAGCATCGTCGAGCGAGAAGAGAGTCGACGTTGGGTCTTGAGGAGCCATCCACTAGAGCAGCGGCTCACCTCGTGCGGGCGAGCGGCTGCCTCTCGACATTAGGGCCGATGGCGACCCCCCCGCTGATCCTCTCCACCACCGCCATGATGCTCGGGGACCCTCTAGCCATGTCCTCCTCTGTCCGGCCCACCTCGGGCGCCGCCGCCTGGGCCATCGGTGGCATGGATTGCCTCGCTCCCTCGAACACCACCATGGCTGTGTCTGGCTGTGCCTGGCTTGTCACAGTCACGGCTGCCTCTGCTTGCGACGCCGGGGCCTCGACTTGCGACGCCGCGCGTACCACAGAGGGTGCCAAAAGTGCTGGCGACAGCTCCGTCCGCTCCAACGTAGGCAGCGGCGTCACCTCTGCCATCATCTGCTCAGCGACCCCCAAAGGTGCTTCTTTAGCCCCGGCGCCTACTTGACCCACCGAGGGCATGGGCGCCACCGCGGGCGATGCCTGACCAGCCGACAAGGCCACAACATCGGCTCCGCTCCTACACGAAACAGGAGCGACATCAGGCGACGGCACTCGTTTCACCTTAAGAGCAACGCTCTTCTTGGGCGCCAGCGCCAAAGAACGGCCTCGTCTCAAGACTCTGCAAGAGTTAAAAGGCATAAGTCACACAGAAAAATAGAAAATAGGAAAAATAGAAGAATCGGTGACTTATGCTGGCATTGTTGGGTGGTAGGAACATTTTGGGGACGAACCCCTAGTTTCCTGCTCCAACTCGTCCGGGCGGGACCATTTCAATCCTGCCCCCTGCTCCCAGGCAGAGGGACTCGTCTCCGTTGCCTCCGAGGGTGCGGTGGTGGAGCCACCCCTCTTTGTCGGCACCTCGGGCGCGGCGGTAGATCCGCCCGCCCCTATCAGCTCATGGGGCACGGCAGTGGAGCCACCCTCCTCCATCGACACCCTAGGCGCGGCGGCTGATCCGCCCGTTCCCACTGGTCCTGAGGATGGGCCGATGGTTTGGCCCATCTCCGCCGGCCTCACGGACTCACTTCCCCCCACGTGGAATGAGAAGGGTCCCTACGTGGATGAGTTGGTACCTGTCAGCGTATCCTCACCCTCCAGGACATCCCACTCCACATCGTCAACTACCTCATCAAACTCCTCGTCGTCGTCCTCATCATCACTGCCTGTCTCCTCTCCTCGCTCCTGTGCTTGCTGCTTTCATAGCATCTTCTTCCTCTTGAGCTCCTTCGTCTTCCTATCCCACTCGGTCGTGGTGCGATTCGCCATCACTACGATCCGATCCTTCTGCAGCGGAGCCAGGCTATCCCAAAGACGAGTCTCTTTGGCTGGTCCTACTATCCCAAGGCCAGCATCAAGGGGTCGGAAATTCAAGTGAAAAGGAGGCACGAGAAAAGAGAACTTACGAAGTTGATGAACCCCGGTTTCGACCGCATTGGGGGATGCCCCGGCATTGGATACACAAAATCAAGGACAATGCCGGTGTTGTCCTTCGAAGGCTCCATCGCCTCCTTGATGTGTTGCGCCACTTCGGAGGGGGGGAGCGCTTTGTCGACAAGCGCCGTCCCTTCGAGCGACGCTCTGGGCCCCAACAGGTACAGGGGCAGCACGCGGCTCATCAGTGGCGCCACCCTCCGCGTATGGTAGGCGCTGATGATACCCGATCCCTTCACGCCCCTCTCCTTCAGAATTTGGAGGGCGGCGAGATGGTCCTTAATCCTCTTCTTGTCTTTATCCGGGACACCCCACTTCCACGATCCTAGGACCTCTTCAATGATGCGCCCGGAGAACGCTGGCAAGGGGGCGGCAACGTCGTCCTTGACATAAAACCATTGCGAATGACACCCCTTGTTGGAGGTCGACAGACACATCGATAGGTATTCGTTCACCCGGTTGTTGCAGAGATGAATGCCGATGCATCCCATCGGTACGCTCAGATCTTGCTTCCCGACCCGCTTCTTCAAAAGGTTGACGGCGAAGAGATACCGCCACAGGTCGAAGTGGGGACTAATCCCTAGGAACCCCTCACACAGGGCGACGAACGCTGCAATATGCTAGACCCCATTAGGTGTAAGGTGCTGCAACTCCACCTTATAGTAATCCAACAGCCCACGAAGGAACTTGTGGGCAGGTATGGCGAATCCCCGCTCATGGAATTCAGCGAAGGACACGACATACCCTTCGGGCGACGACAGCTCATCCTCATTACCGGGTAGCTGCCACTCCTCGGTGGCGGTCAACGGGCGAAGGAAGCCACGGCGAACGAGGCCCTCTAGGCGCTGAGGGGTGATGTTAGATCTATACCACGAATCCATTGAATGATTGAGAGGGGGTGGATGCGAGCTTGACGGCGGCAGCGATGTGGATGCGAGCCTAATGGCGGCTACGATGCGAGTACGGGAGACTCAGGCGATTGGCAGCGGAGGTTATAGATGCAAAGGCGAGGAGACAAAGTACGGAACCCTGGGGGCGAACCTCTTGGTTTTATAGGGGCAACGGATGCGAGAAGAGCAACCGTCCACCTAGGTCTCCGAGCCTGCCATGATACACCACCACGTCACGTCGCGGGATATGCGCCCGCGATCCCTATCCTTTCCCACCAAAATCGCGCCGGACATTTTGTCTTCTCGAGCAGACCAGGACTCTTTTCCCACAGAGGGGATATAGGACAAGAGGCATTTTTCGGTCCGTCTAGGTCCGAGAGTTTGAGGGCTGGCCCAATAGTTTCGATTATCGTCCGAACAAGGGATGGGCCCGCGAACGGCTAAGACTCAGGCGAAAGGAGTCTCGATCCACAAATAAATCTCAACCGGGCTAACCATATTTGAATCCCCGCGAACAGGATACCAGGGTTCCCTTTAAACTATCTAGTTGATAAAAACCAAATCTTACAGCCATACCCACGAAGGGTCCGAAATTACACCCGGGCGATTCTATCGAATCACCCGGGGGCTCAGGGGCTACACCCGATGGGTGCGCTCGCGCGCACCCTCTGGCGAAACAAAATACCCCCTGGGCGATTCTGCCCGAATCACGCGGGGGCTCGAGGGCTACACCCATCGGGTGCGCTCGCGCGCACCCTCTAGCAAGTCAAATCACCCCCGGACGATTCTATCCGAATCACCCGGGGGCTACTGTCGGGGACCTAATACCGGAGTACCCAATGAGGTGAAACTAATAACAATCGAACGTTGATGCTTTTGGTCAGACAAGAGCGCTACTATGCTTCTTGCCCGAACAACGGAAGATTGGTTTCGCCTCGCCCGACCCCCGAGGGCTAGACTCCGCCTCGCCCAATGGCTAAGGGCTGGCTCCACCTCGCTCGACGGCTGAGGGCTGGCTCCGCCTCGCCCGACGTCTGAGGACTAGCTCCGCCCCACTCGACGTCCGAGGGCGGGCTCCACCTCGCTCGATGGTTGAGGGTAGGCTCCGCCTCGCCCAACGTCTGAGGGCTAGCTCCGCCTCGCCCGACGGCTACACCCCGCTCCTTCATGATGACGAGCAGGAGGTAAGACAGGGCACTCAGGTCAACCGTAGTACCGAGGACCATGCCCTTCGCACCTGTGAGAAGGTACCGTCAGGATACGGCAGGACGGGCGCTTTAAGCCCTCGCAGGCATGACAGAGCCCGAATAGTGTTGTAGGCGCTGACTTTTGTCCTACAGTGTTGTACGCGCCGCCATCAGCCCTCGGGCGTGGATCCTGACACAAGCATACGACAACCACTACAATTCAAGGAAGAACTCACATCATTTACAGTAACAGACGTATAGTCATTTCCCCGTCTACTCCCTACAGAGTCATGGCTCGGCGCCCTGACACACCTCGTCCGTCGGGGGAGGATGAGACATGACCACTCGCTGAAACGAGGCCAGAGCCCGACCCTATAAGGATCAGCGAACATGCCATCCCTTGCATGGTCTGCCATGTCAGCAGGGCAGGCTCAGGGAAAAAGAAAGACCCGGCTCCTTCGAAGGACCTTATCAACCTCTGATTTTTCCTCTTTCTCCCATCTGTAATCTCTGCTTCCCCTTAGTCTATAAAAGAGAGGGCAGGACACCCCACTAGAGGGACGGATCAATTCCACACACAACATATAGCCAAGCAACAATCGAGCTCTTGGCATCCTTTCGACCTTTCCATTAGAGATTTGGGACCTGTCTCTCTCGACCGTTTATACCCCTACTACGAACATTTTTCGGTACTAATAACACGAGCAGCAGCAAACTGGACGTAGAGATGTTCTGCCCGAACCAGTATAAATCTTGTGTCCTTTAGTACACCATCCGAGTCTAACGCGGAACAAATATAAATTTATTAGTTGGTGTTTGTTCGAAACACCGACACTAATAGTTATATTTGAGACTATGAAGTATAATACTTTCTACACCCTAAAATACAAGAGAATTTTAGTTGTTACAAGTCAAATTATTTTAATTTTCACCAAATTTTTACATGAGAGTACTAACATATTATCACATCAAAAAGATAATTTATAAAAGCACATTTCATATGTAAATATTATTATTTTTATACAATTTTGATTACATCTAAAATGACTGAAAATCATTTATATTTTAGGACGGGTATAGGTTGGTAAGTGGTACAACTGGTAAGAAAAAGAGAACCAAGCGAGGCGACATAGTCACACGGAGCACTCTAGTACGCCGCACGCACCAGCGAATTAGCACAGCACCTAAGCGGCGGCGTTTGCGATGGGCGGAGAGGCCACGAATGCCGGCGGCGGCGGTTTCCGCGCGCGGATGGAGCACTACCTTTACAGTGGCGAGAAGAAGCACGTCCTCGCCGGCATCGCCATCTTCGCCGCCGTGTTCGGCGTCCCATGGTACTTCATGACCCGAGGTACTGAATCAAGTCAAACCCTTTTCCCCTACCGCCCTAAAACCGTAGCTCTAGCCCATTCGCCCTTAGTGTTACGGTGAATTGCTTCAAATTTTAATTACTTTTTAGGTGCGCTTCGGCTAAAGTCCTGTTTGGCACTTCTATGTGACGCTGCGCGGATTCATGAGAACTAGGGTTTGGGTTTTTTGGGCATATATTGATTTGTGCTGTTCTCGGCCGATCTCTGATTGATGAAATGGATCTCCATTCTAGGAGGTAATAAGATCAATGGTTTTTGTTCCCTTAGGTGATATCATTTGGCATGTAGGTGGAGATCGATTTTTTTTTTGGGTGGGGGGTGGGGGAGTCAACCTAGGGATTAGTCTGCGCTTGTTTGATTGTTGTTATTGCATTTCCTTTGGAACATGTTAACGATGTCATGTTCAAATTCTTCAGACCACTGAGGTACTTCAGGGTCTAGTGATTTATTCAGTGTGCGTGCATGTTTCCGAAATCTGCTACAGTTCATGGTGGGTATGCAAAGTTGTAAGCTTAGGGAACAGTATGTATTTATCTCCAGTGTGAAGCAGCAGAACATGCAACCGTTTACTGAACAAAGTTGGGTAGTGAAGTTGTACCTTTACTGTCTCTGGCATGCTTATCCTGTTCAAGTTATAGTTTGCTAACAGTTAAAAATATATTAATTTTGTTATCTTAATAATGGGACAATCTACTGATCTAGTAGGAGAGCAAACATGTTCAGCAGACTATACTCCTGCATAATGTGACATATATCATCCTCTTCCATCATGATAAACAGAAAGGTAATTTTGGAGACTGTGAACTTAGGGGAAGCATATAGTTGTTCTGATAAAACTTTTTAGCAAGGTTTATCTATATATCTTTATGAAAGTATCTAGTATGATAGTGTCCATCCCTAAGGGAACATTACACTGTGTCAATGGTTTATTGACATAACCTATCTCCCTTGTATGAAACATTACATTGTCTTCAGAGGCTGACTTAAGCCTTGCATGGTTCTTATGGTGATTTCAAGAAAAGTCGCTTTGATGCTTTGCGATTGTTAACCTTGGCTATCACAACCGTTGCAGTTTCTACATGTTATGGAACTTCAGTTTCAATTTAACCACTGCCGCTACATATCTGAAACAAAGTGCACAGTTGTGTTTATTGGCTTGGATTCTGAAACAATACTTGACATCGTGAAGTGCTAAAAACATTTGTAACTCAAAACAGAAACATATCTTGCATTGTGCTTATCTTCCTTTTAATTTGGCATCAAATGGTATAGTCGAAGCAAATAAGAAATACTTCATTGATTCTACAATGGATGTTAGGACATCAGATGGATGGTCCGGTAGTCTGGTCTTCACCTTTTTGTTTAGATCTTAGTAAAATGTTTAGACGTATGATCATATCGAATTATTTTTTTAAACATCATGTTAAGTACAATTTTTGTTTATATATTCTGAAGTGGGATATATTTTTAGCAGAGGGAGCACTTATATGTACAACTGCAGGTTAGGTAGTCGGTAGTCCTCATAGGATTTTCAGTATATATTGGTTAATATTTCCATTGGATTTTGAGTCTGAGAGCTCCCTGCCATACAATTTCTAGTGTCAGGGGCCTTCAGTTTAATCATCTGCCAACTTGAAAATTAAATATCATAAATATTTGACAATGCCCATATTAAAGTGGTTTTTGTTAGGATCACATTGCTATGATGTTCAAGTCAACTTAATTCTGTGAAATTGTTGAGTATATTAGTTCAAAACTGGATAACTGTGGTCAAACTGCATGGCTTGAAAGAGATGTCCAAATGACATAGTTTAATAAGAAGCCAAAATAGCCAAATGGCAGCGTGTTTAAACTAGAGATGCACAGCCAAATAGAACACAAGGAGAGGAAGAGAGAGAGGGAGGAGCAGAGTTGATATGTTGAAGAGAAGTTTTTCATTCCATTGTTGAGTTAACTCCAGTGAACCATCTTTAACTGGTCTTGCAAATTTCACCTAATTTTCGTAATACATATGTATCCCAATGCAGCAACATTTCTACATGGAACTTGTCTCTTATTTTGTTCCTGACATTAAAATGCACATGCACATGTGGCAGCTGTGTGGGCTGGTCTGACTGATCCACACTGACATCAGAACTGATGTGCTTAGTATAGGTAGTGATGACTGCAGATTATTCCTGTCTTCTCATTTTTCTTTCTGATACAGTTTACTTCTAGATAAATTTTGAAATTAGTGCCACCACATTTATTTGAAGGGTGTTCTCGTGTTATTAAGACATGGTAAATCCCAATGATACAAACACCTAATAAGCACTTTTCTAAATGGTATCATCTATCTAGCTGCTGTCAGATGGCTGCCTCATTGGGTGGGCGGTTTCCTTTTGAGTTTTTCTTACAGGCACAAATAAATAAATGTATGTTCCTAAATGTGCGATCTATTCGTTGTAGGGGCAAAGCATCAATCTCACCAAGATTACATGGAAAAGGCTAACAAGGCGAGATCAGAGAGGCTGTCTTCTGGACAGCCATCTGCACTGAAAGAATGAAGTTGTATTGCCTATTCTGGTCCCTGACCTTGAGAACTTGTCATAGATCATACACTGTTTTGATTTGCAGTCAAAGGATTGATCTGTTGTTAAATAAGCAGATTATCTTTCTTTCTAATATCAGTTATAGAAACCAAGTACGTTACAAGAATTTGGTCTAATGGAGATTTTTTTGGGGTCCAATGGAGCCTCTGTTACTGTATCTTTAAGTTGCATGTCACTAGAAATGTTTTAGTTCTTTGGAAATCTGTGCTTAAGGTCTTGACTTGGTCAAGGATACCATGAAATGCATGTTTGCAGCAAATTGGATGACTGTGAGATTATTTGGGCACCTTGTTGGTTAGGATTTAGGAAGATTATGGCATCTAGTTACTCCAACGCAGCCTGTTCGGCAGGCCGTAAACGATCGTGGATTATTTACTGCTGGCTGGTTTGATGTGAGAGAAAAATACTGTTCTGGCTGGAAATTTACGATCGTTTACGATCAAGCGAACAGGCGCTATGGTTCTGGTTTCTTTGTAAGTGTGTATGCAGGAAGTACACTCTAATGGCTATGTCCGAGAACTGCAGGAGAAATTTTTTTTTGAAGGACGGCGAAAGCCTTTTGTTTTGTCAGCTTGTAACAGTATCTCTATTTCTACCTGTATATATCTATCTACTCTGTCTAATATTAAAAGCCCACGTCCTCGTCCACCATTGCCAAAAGAACCGGACAAGGACAAGGGTGGGCAATGCCACTTGAGTCATCATCAGGAAGAAAAGCGTCGTAGCCAAGACAATGCCACGTAGATCAGCACCTAGCTATCACAGGAATCAATTTTAGCATGTATGTACTCAAATTCGGTAAGCTTCCCTTGTTAAACCCAAACGACAGCAGCAATTGGACCAGACATGGGGTAATATCATGCAGGTTGTGCTTCGGCCTTTAGGGGCCTGTGGCTTGATGCTCGCCAATAGAAAGACTAGAAGAAAGTGGTGACGCCGGTGTGATCAAACAAATGGTTATTTGGTCTCATAAGAGAATTTGTATCATAGAAACTTGCATAAAACATAATTAGTTTACAACTTTGGCTTAATGGGGAAGAGGAACAAAGGGTTACAAGGCAAAAGGGAGAGAAGGTGGTTTCCCTACTCACCATACAAGGCAAAAGGGAATGGAACACCATGACCGGCATACGACGCTTGCGTATGGCGTCAGTGACGAACATGGTTGCGACGTGGAGCCATCCCTGTTGACGTCTATAGGACCGATGGGACCCGCATGAAGGAGAAGAAGGACCCAGCGATCCTGGAAGCCTTCTTCTCTCTCTCGTTCTTCTCATTTTCCTCCATTGTAACCCACGCTTTCCCTTGGCCTATAAAAGGAAAAGCAGGGCGCCCCATGAAGGGGACCGACCAATCGACCCATCGAGATCCGATCCGATCGAAATCCGCACAAGAGGACGACACGAACACACGGCTGAGTAGTGATCGAGCTCTCAGCACCCACTCACTCCTCCCACCAGAGACTTGGGATCCTTTCCCTCTCTCGCCCGTTTGTAACCCCTACTACAAACTTTCAGTGCTAGTAACACGAGTAGCAGCGACGAACTGGACGGAGGGACTTTCTGCCCGAACTAGTATAAACCTCGTGTCCTCTAAGCACACCATCTGAGCCAGACGCGCAATACTAGAATTTTACTCATCGGTGGTAACTCGAAACAACGACAGTTGGCACGCCAGGTACGGGACTTTTGCGTGTCTTGACGTCCACACCAGGCCTCGGATGGCTAGTCACGACGTTAGCTGGGTCCCAGGCATGCACGTGCGCTTCGGGAACCTGGACTTCATCGTCACAACGGAGGGAGAGTTGGCGCAGGCTCCCACCGCCGTCCAACCTCTCCACTCCGCCGGCCTTGACGCGATTGCCGAGGCGCTTGAGGAGCTACAGCTAGACGCACCGGAGGCCTGCGCCCCCAGGAGCGACCAACTCATCGTCTTCGATTATGGGAGGCTAGAGCGCTAGCTCGGTGCCTTCCTGGGACCCCGACCGTCCCGGGAGGACCTGGGCCTCACCTTCTCGTTCGCCAACGTCATGACGCAGCATGCTGGGGGAGAGCCGCTCTTCCTGGAATACCTCATCCGGAGCGCCATGACGACGCTCCCGTCCGGTCTACGCCACGCCACAGAGACCGTTGGCCACCTTGTGGCGCAACGCACGACCTCATCCCCATACGAACGATGAGTTTGTGGGAATAACTGAATATGTCGTGGAATCTTTCCACGACCTCCTCGTAGGAGAATCAGAGTCGCCCTCTAGCTCTGACTCCAGCAGGGGGAGCCATCACCACTCTCAGAATGTTTCATGGCAGGTACCCCTGAGGGACATGTCGAAAGCATCCACGAGGGAGAGGCTACCCCAATGAACGACTTTGACGACGAGGTTGAGAGGGATGCAGGGGCCCCACATTGCCTGTGGGTAGAGCAGCTGAAGGCCCAGCACCAAGAGCTCGAGGAAGCATGACTCTAGCTCGAGCAGGAACGCACGGAGCTCGAGCGAGAGATCGGGCACCACGGAGACGGTGGGAGTGCATGCGTCGTGGCTCGTGACGTGAACCAGAGGATCATCGAGGACGATGAAGCCCTCCTACACTTCACCCAGGCAAGCTAGAACATCACCGCCATAGCGGCCTTGCTCCAGGGACTTCTGGGGCCCGCGACGCCCGAGGATCATCGGGCCCATCATGAGATTCGAACGCTACTCGAGCGTGCGACGGCGCAATAGGCCGAGAGCTCGCTGTCCCGACAATGCGAGCTCGACGCCAGCCAGCACGCGCCCTCAGAGTGACCCAACATGGACGTGTCAGTCCACCAGGTGTAGCAAGGCGGCAGGCAGTGCACCGCGGTCTTGGTGCATGAGCGTCTCGGCCTTCACTATGACGCGCGTGACAACCTCGATGCCCACAGGCGTACCCACGAAGATGCAAGGGAGGAGGCTACCCGTGGCTACCACCCTTGTTGTGGCGGACGCTACGACAACGGCGAGGACCAAAGCCCGAGCCCTGACTTGCTAGGACCTCAGGCCTTTGGCCGACACATCCTCAACGCTGTCTTCCCACCACGGTATCGACCGCCGACCAACATCCCGAAATACTCTGGGGAAACGAACCTCGGACTGTGGCTCGAGGATTATCGGCTTGCTTGCCAAGCTGGTGGAGCGGATAATAATGATTTCATTATCTGCAACCTTCCATTGTTCCTGGCCGATTCGGCGCGAACGTGGTTGGAACACCTTCCGCCCAACCGAATCCAAAGGTTGGCGGACCTAAAAGAGATCTTTGTGGGAAACTTCCAGGGCACGTACATGCATCCTGGGAACCCATGGGATCTCAAAAACTACCGATAAAAGTCTGGGGAAACTCTTCGTGGGTACATCCGGCGCTTCTCCCAGCAGTACAACGAGCTGCCCAACGTCGTTGATGCCGACATCATAGGAGCTTTCCTATCTGGGACCACCTACGAGTCCCTGGTTCACAAGCTGGGACATAGTGGCCCGTGAACCACCAAGGAGCTCCTCGACATCGCCACCAGCCACGCCTCAGGCAAGGAGGCGGTTGGGGCGATTTTTGACCATCTCAAAGGCAAGGCAAAGCGGGACGAGGACGTCCGCGAAGGCGCCTCCAACCGTCCCAACAAGAAGAAGAACAAGCAGCGGCGTGAGGGCTCGCTCGTGGCCACCACCGACCATAAGGGGGGTCGGAAGCCCGCCGAGGGTACCCCGAACCACTTCGAGAAGCTGCTCGAAGGGCCATGCCCGAACCATGCTTTCCCCGTCGAGAACCTATACAAGGACTACGTCCTCTTGAAGCGGTTCTTGTCTGGAACCTCCAACAAGGGGGAGCATAGGAAGAAGCCCAGCTAGATGAAGCACACGACGTTGCCCTCCTCCACTCGGCCAAGTACCAACAAGCAATGCGCCGGTACCACAGCCATCGAGTGTGAGGTCGGGGCTTACACGTTGGGGACCTGGTGCTCCACCTCGTCCAGAGCAACAAGAACCGCCACAAGCTCTCTCCGTCGTGGGAGGGATCGTACGTCATCGTGGAGGTGCTCCGACTAGGCACCTACAAGCTTAAGACCATCGACGGCAATGTCTTCGTCAACGTCTGGAACATCAAACAGCTACGTCGCTTTTACCCTTAATATACGCACACTTTTTCTTATCAGTTTCGCTATCAACTCCCCGATATTTAGTGACACCTGACCCCAGCAACGGCAGGGGGTCGGGCCTCACTCAGGGGCCGATAAGAGCATGTTTATCCAGGAGACATTCTCTACGCCTGACCCTTTCTCACGTTAAGACCCAGAAGCGAGGGTCGCTGAAACAAATGCTGAGTAAAACTGGTCGGACTGCAAGAAACCTATGCCCTAGCGGCTACGACATTTTTGCTCACCAGCATGATAAGAGTTTTTCCCACACCTCGAGCTTTTTGGTCTTAACTACGGAAAGAGTCGGTACGCGTCTAAGAGTATATCCACCTGGCAAACATTCTATGTGTCCGACCCTCTCTCACATTGAAACCTAGAAGCAAGGTTTGCAGAAACAAACGCTGAGTAAAACTGGTCGGACTACAAGGAACCTATGCCCCAGCGGCTACGGCGTTTTTGTTCACCAGCGTGATCAGAGTTTGTTCACCCGCACATCGAGTTTTATAGCCTTAACGACGGAAAGGGTCGGAACACATTAACCTTTTTATACAAAAAGGGGAGAAGGGCTTAAAATCTATTTGGCCATAACGAAATTTAAGAGCTTGTCCATTTATTACAAGTTCGCCGCCTAGCTTATCTGCCTAACTAATTTCTTAGGCGGAATCATCTCATCCTCTATCTCCGTAGGTAAGTCCTGTGCCAGCGGGTCACCCAAGTTGATCGGATAGCTTGGCCGCTGTCGAGAGATAGGTAAGGAGCAGTAGGATGCCCCATGTGGGTTATGCCGACCCCATCACGAACGATGGACCTGGATTCCACTCGAACATATCTGGTAAGAGCTCCCTGAACCCATCACTTGAGCCATCAAGATAAGTCTTGCGCCAGTGGGTCACCCAAGTTGATCGGACGGCTTGGGCTGTTGCAGAGAGACGGGTCACCCTTAATTTATGCATGTTTTCTCTTATTAGTTTCGCTATCGACTCCACGATGTCTAAGTGACACCTGACCCTAGCAACGGCAAGGGGTCGGGCATCACTCGGGGGCTGGTAAGAGTATGTCTATTTGGTAGACATTCTCTATGCCTGACCCTTTCTCATGTTAAAAACCTAGAGGCAAGGTTTGTGGAAACAAAGGCTGAGTAAAACTGGTCGGACCGTAAGAAACCTACGCCCCAGCGGCTATGGCATTTTTGCTCACCAGCGTGATCAGAGTTTGTTACCCACAGCCCGAGCTTTAGCCTCCACCTTCCCAGGAAGGGTTTAGAGGGGCCCACCGGTGGAATCTCCATCGAGGAGAGACCAGTAGGTCACCCAAGTCAATCAGACAGCTCGGGCCACTGCTGAGAGACGGGTAAGGAGCAACAGGATGCCCCATGCGGGTTAGGCCGACTCCATCATGAACGATGGACCGGATTCAACTCGAACATATCCGGTAAGAGCTCCCAAACCTGTCACTCGAGCCATCGAGGTAACTTTATCAACCCCCACTTTACTTTTCTAGTGCATGAGCATTCATTCATCAATTCTCATACATCCAGGCATCTCATATGCAATTATTGCATCACAACGCTTCACGTCACGTCACAAAGCAGTAATTGTCTCATTCGATATGAGCGACGATCGATCGAGGTTCGAAGGCCGGCCCGTGAAGGGCTTGAGGCCACCTCGCATCGAACAGAGCCAGGGGAGAAAACACAGATGAGCCCCAGCGGCCCTTGCCTGACCTGCTCAGAAGCAAATAGGGTCATCTCGATCTTCTCGTTCAATCCTAACCTCGATCCAAGCCCATAGAATCTCCATCAAGGGGAGGCCAGCGGGCCACCTGAGTCAGTCTCCGGAATGACTTGGGCATCTACCGGGAGGTGGGTTAAGGAGCAGTGGAATGCCACATGAGGGCTATGCCGACCCCGTCATGAGCGACGGACCCGGATTCCACTCGGACGTGCCTGTTAGCGAGCTCGCCAAGCGTGACACTCGAGCCATCGAGGCAAGTGTCTTTAGCTCAACCCCTTCGGTTGCGAAAACCGCGGACGAGGTGACGCATAAAACTCGGCCGGCCCCTATCAAGCCCAACGGAGCTCGGGGGCTCGAGCCGCTTGACCCTAACTCAGGAATCCGACCGATCGAGGTTCAAAGGCTGGCCCACGAAGGGATCGAGGCTGCCTCACATCGAACAGAGCCAGGGGAGAAAATGCAAATGAGCCCCAGTGGTCTTTGCCCGACCCGCTCAGAAGCGGACAGGGTCATCTAGACCTTCTCGTTCGATCCTAACCTCGAGCCAAGCCCACATAATCTCCATCGAGGAGAGGCCAGTGGGCCACCTAAGTCGGTCTCCGGAACGACTCAGGCATCTACCGGGAGATGGGTTAAGGAGCAGTGGAATGCCACATGAGGGCTATGCTGACCCCATTACGAACGATGGACCTTGATTCCACTTGGACATGCCCGTTAGCGAGCTCACCGAGCACGTCACTCGTGCCATCGAGGCAAGTGACGTTAGCTCAACCCCTCTGGTTGTGGAAACCGCGGATGGGGTGATGATCACAAAGACGAGCCGACCCTTGACCGGTCCCCCGCTATGCAAGGGGGCTCGAGGAAAGTTGGACTCGCAAGGAGACTGAATGCACAGTCATAGAACAATGGCTCAGATCCTAGGGAGGGGGTACGTACAAAAACTAAGAATAACATTTCTAAAACAAGAGAAGCTTTCTCCTACTAGTTTCGCTATCCTCTCCTCGATCTTTAGTGAAACCCGACCCCGGCAATGACAAGGGGTCAGGTCTCACTCGGGGGATGATAAGGGTATATATATATACCCTTTCTAAAATAGTTGTCATGCCTAACCCCTTCCTCATGTTAAAAACCTAGAGGCAAGGGTTGTGGAAACGAACGACTGAGTAAGGCTGGTCGGACTACAAGAAACCCACACCCTAGCGGCTACAACACTGTTGCTTACCAGCATGACCAGAGTTTTCCACCCACACCTCGAGCTCTACGGTCTTAACAATAGGAAGGGTCAGAACGCATTAACCCCTGTTTACACATAAAAAGGGAGAAATAACAAATTTGTTCAAACGAAATAACAAGCTTGTTTAAATGAAACACAAGGGTCGGAACTTGTCCACTTATTACAAAAATGATCGCCCGACCTATTTAACTAACTAACCCCTTTGGGGGAGAACTATGCCTTCTATCCTATCCGCCAGGTCCTATGAAAGGGGAGCCACCGCTATTTCCATCTCCTCCAGCTCGTGGACTTCCTAACCGGGCGCGTAGCCGTGGCTCATCGCCTCCAGATCGATGCTGTCCCCATAATGAGAATGAGCAATAGCAAAGGACTAATTGACCCCGGCACGAAGGGCATTCCTCTTGACCTGGCATACCCGAGCCGTGATCTCGATGGCATAAGCCGCGAGTGAGCTGGTCCCCTCGACCGCACCACCTCAAGGTCATCATAGACCACTCCAATTGCGATGCTCAGGATACCAAGCTTGTCACTCTCCGCTTGAAGATTTCTCTTCACCTCAGTGAGGTCCACAGCCAGCTTGGTAGAAACGCTCTTGGCCTCTAGCTTCCGGGTCGTCTCCCTTTCAAGTTCAGCCTAGAGGGAGCTAACCTTCTACTATGCATCATTGCGCTCTTGGCAGGCCTGGTCATGCTCTCAGAAAGCCTGGTCGCGCTCTTCATGAGCCGCACCGCATTCCAAACAGAGCCTCTCCGTGGTTTGAATCAGCTCATCCCACTCCTTGCGCAGCCGAGCGACCACCGCAGTGTCCAGGCTTGCCCTTTTCTCTAGGGCCATGAGCTTCTCCTCGGCCCCCAACTTTAGATCGCTTTCTTTCTCAACCTTGCCCAGAAGGTCAAGGATCCGCTGGTGGGTTTCAGTGTCTTTCTAGTGCAACTCATCCCACTCCTTCCTCACACTGGCCGCTCCTTGGTCATCCTTCCATGACCTCACCAACTGGGCCTCAAACGCCTTCTCAGCCTCGTCGGCATCCCGACGGGCCTTAGCCACCGGCAATCGAAGATTGGCCGCCTCCTCGATGAGGGAGTCAGCTCGACCACCCTCTACTAGGTGGCAACGAGCTAAGCTATCACCTCCCCACGTAGCCATGCCTCCTCGACAAGGCGGCCTAAGCTTCCTTCTACTAACGAAGGATCTGAGATTTCCCCTAGTTGTGAGCTATAAGGGACTACAGGGAGACAAAGGTTAGAATACAAAAAGTATATAGTGGAAGAAAAGGGCAAAAAGTAGGACCAAACAATACCCAGCTAGAGGGAACAACAACGTCGTGCAATGCGCCCGTGGCATGGTCTAGGGCCTCAAGCACAGACGCGATCCCTACGTCGAGGCTCTCCCGCTCCATGCTCTCTGCGGCGTCGTCAAGGGTAAAAAGCGTCGATGCTGAATCCTACGGATCCATCCACTGGAGCAGGGGCTTGCCCCATGTGGGCGAGCCACTGCCCACCGACGTTAGGGTTAGGGATGACTCCTCATTAGCCCCAAGCACCGCCGACCCCTCTTGCCATGATGTCCCCGCTGGGACGCCCCCTTCGACGACAGAAGGGGTCAGCGGTGCGGACACGAACCTCTCTCCCAGCACCATGACTCTCGGGGACCCCTCAGTCATGTCCCATTCCGTCTGTCCCACGCCAGGCGCCATCGCTTGGGTCACCAATGGCATGGGTCATGCCAGTGCCTCAGGCGACGCTGCAGTTTTGCCCGACTGTGACCCATCTGTCACGGCCGCCGCCACCTCCATCTGTCATGGCCACCACCACCTCCATCTGTTAACAGGCTAGTCCAAGCGGGGTCACTACTGGCTATGTCGCGCCCACCACGGTCGGCGCCATGAGCGCAATCGGTAGCCCCATCTGCCCCATCGTCGATAGCGGTATCGTGACCGTCACTGGCTGCTCCGTGACCTCCAAAGGCACCCCTTGAACACCAGCGTCCACCCATCCCACCAAGGGCACATGCGCCACCATGGGTGGCCCCTGACTGGCCGGTGACGTGATCACACTAGCACCGCTCCTGCCCAAAATGGGCGTGACACCCGTCGATGGCCGCCGTCTTGATTGGAGGGCGATGCTCTTCTTCGGCGCCAGCCCAGAGGATTCCGATGCCTGCCGACGCTGCAAGGGACAAAAAAAACATAAGCCACGATGAAATCTGATAAAAAACAGGAAAAAATAGAGGAGTTGATAACTCACCTCAGCATTGTTGGGCGACAGATGCGTTTGGGGGACGAACCCTAAAACAAGACTTAGAGGCGCGGAAAGAGAACATGAGGGTCAGAAGCAAGGTCATATCTCCTGTCGTGCATTGAGCTCAGCATGGTGGTTAGGACACGAACTGCGTCCCCAACCTCCGTGTGGACGCTCCCCCATTCCCTATCCTCTGCTGCTTCATCAAGGGCAGCCACCCGGACCAGAGACAGGGACATCCCCGCGCTGACCTCAAGCGGCGCCGACCTCTCTAGAGTAGCTCCTCTAGTGATAGAGGGGGCAGGTGATGCAGACACAGAGGCCTGCCCTATCGCCACATCCATGAAGGATGCCTCGGGTGTGCCCCCTTCCATCCGCCCTACCGCGGACATGGCCACCTACACGGATGACGGCTTTAGCTATGCCACCTTCGCCTGCGATGTCGAGGACACGATCGGCCGCGCCGAGCCCACCACGGATGCCCTGGACGCGCCCTCCTCTACCTGCTCTCACATGGGCGCAGCCATTGGCTGTGCCTCCCCGGTCGATGCCTTGGCTGCCCCAACGCCACTCACACTCACCACTAGCACGGTGCCAGCCAGCTCCTGGTGTGTTTGCCGGAGGAGGATCTTTTTCAAAGCGAGCCACAGGAGAGTCCCACGTCATTCGACGCTGCAAGGGACATGGCGGTCTGTTCGCAGCAAAAATTTGTTAAGACAAAAGGATGAAAAAACTCTTGACTCACCCTGACGCCATCATGCGAGGATGTTTTGGGGCTGGCTTGATCGACCCCGACTGCTCCTCGTCGGCACGTTGCCGCTTCGAGCCCTCCCTCGGCTCGGAGGTCTCGAACGAATTAGAATGGCCGTCTCCCGCTGACTCCAGAGGCACCACCGAGGGCTCAGACGGAGCGGGGCGACCTGTTTCCGTCGGCTCTAGGTCCGCAGTTTAAGGCCCAGACAAGGCGAGGCGGCCTGAATCCACCGGTTCTGAGGCCACCGTCGAAGGTCTGGATGGGGCAGGGCATTTTGATTCTGCCAGCTCTGGGGGCGCATCCTCCCCTTCCTGCCCCATGGCATGCCGCAGGAAGGGCCCCACCTATGGTGAAGGTGGGTCTTCATCCCCGGTGGCCAGATCATCCCACAGGATGGGCGACATGGAGCCGTTATCCTCCTCCTCCTCTTCTTCTTCCTCCCCTTCTTTCGACGAACCTTGATGCCGCTTTCCTCGCTGCAGCTTCGCTCGCTGCTTCGACCGCTGTTTCTTCTCCTCATCATCCTTCTTCTTCTTCCATTGTTCATCCATGGCATGGTTCACCAACCTCACAGTCGTGTGCTCTAGCAGTGGCATGACAGAGTCCCAGAAGACTAACCCTGCCGGTAGCTCGATGAAGCCCACGTCTGGCCACATCATGGGATGCCCTAGGATTAGGACCACGACGTCGTCCTCCCCCGTGGCCTCCTTGATGCGCTGTGTGACCTCGCTGTCGTGGAGCAGCCCCTAGGCGAGCATCGTCCCAACGAGCTACGCGTCAGGCATCATCCCGTACAGCAGGGGCGCCACCCACCTCGTGTGATACCCCCCGATGACGCTGGCCCCATGGAGGCCATGGGTCCTTAGGAACATGATGGCCTCAAGGAGGTCACACATCCTCTTCTTCTCTTTGACAGGTGGCCCCCATGACCATGACAATGGTACCTCTTCGACCAGGTGCCCGGAGAAGATCGGTAAGGGAGCGGTAGGGTCATTCTTCATGTAGAACCAATGCGAGTGCCATCCCTTGTTGGATCTAGAGAGCTAGCAGGGCATGTACTCGATCGCCTGCTGCCCCCAAAGGTGGATGCCCGCGCATCCCATCGGCACTGGGGTCTCCCGGCCTCTCTCCTTCTTCTTGATCAAGGAGATAGAGAAGAAATATCTCCACAACTCGAAGTAGGGCTCGATCCCTAGGTACCCCTCGCACATCACGATGAAAGCCACGATGTGCTGGATCCCATTAGGGTTCAAGTGATGTAGCTTCATCTGATAGTGGTGTAGCAGACCCTAGAAGAATGGGTGGGGAGGAACCGTGAGTCCACGCTAGTGGAATAGCGTGAAGGAGACGACTCAACCATAGGGCGGCGCCGGCGCATCCTCATGGCTGGGCACAAGCCACTCTGTCGCATCAGTCCTCCCACGGAGAAGACCATGCTTGATGAGGTCCTCCATCCGTGCATGGGTAACATCAGAGTGGTACCACGAATCCATGGAGGATGGAGGCTGCTGCAAAGAAGCAAAGGCGGCGGTGGAGAAGCGGAAGCTATAGATCTAGAGCTCCGATGGCAGATTAGCAAGAACGGTAGATCTAAATGGCGGCCTTGGAGAAACAGAGAAGGTAAGGCTATGGTTTTGGTATGCAGAAACATGAAGGGGGAGGCAGCTATTTATAGGATAGAACGGGGTGAGAAGACGAACCGTCCGCTTAGGTTCACGTGCCCGCTGCACCACGTCACGTCATCTCCCTCCAAAGATCGTGCGCACGCTATCTCTGGCCGTGCCCTCAAAGGATACGCCTCCAAGAACCATCGTAGGTAAGGTGGGATACAGAGCTGAAAACACTCCTATGGCCCATTTAAGACCAGGAGTTAGAAGGCTGGCCCACCAATAGGTTCACAGCTGCCCCGGGGCACCCTTAAAGCGAGGGGTGGAAAGGGTTGGGCCCACTAGGGGCCAGTACCCGGGTATACGACATCTTTCAGGGCACAAACACGTTTCGTTAGGGCAAAAGTGGCTTCCCTATGATTACAAGTCATCATGTAAACAAGGGGAATCATACCTCATCATTGGCTTTGATCACCAACAATGATGAGGTAATTGAACAAGAAAATAACTTGAATTCACATCCTTCAATCAATTCAGTTAGGAGGATCTAATTATGTGGACTCTTCACAATGACCCACACAGGGGAATCATACCTAGCTAGTCCTTGGCTGTGACCAACATTCCCAAGGTAATTGAACAAAATAAAATCACTTTTATTCACATGCTTCAATTCAGTTTGGAATTAATTATATTCACTCAGTGTTGCAACTAGTAGAGGCACATACCAGAGAGATGTCTGATTAAGCACAACTAATTTGTTTCATTATTTAAGTCAGTGTAGAGAGAGCACTGCCTGATTATGTAATAAAGTGGCAGCTTGGGTAGTGTACTTCTGCTCATAGCGTTCATGTCTTTCTTCACATTCTTTGTTAGCGTGGATTGCTATTGTAAAACTTAAGCTTGTTCCCCGATAGGATCTGTGGATTTGATGATTGTATCTATATGGTTTCTTTAATATGCTATTTAAGCTTCGTTTAAAAAACATTATGAAAATGCAATAACATCATAGGATGCAAGAACATTCTAACGGTGAATAAATGGTCATCAATGCTGGACCAAACTATTTATCAGTGGTGAACTATTAGTCATTAGCACCGAGTTAATGCTTGAGCCGGTATTTATGAATTCCTCATCACTGTCGGATTACACCACTGACCGGTGGTGATCAATGCTCATCACCACTAAAGTGTAATTCTGACCGGCGGTGACCAAATGCTCATCACCGCCGGATCATGTTGTAAACCGAAAGCGATTACAAGATTATCAACGCCGGATAAAACTTTGAACCGGGAGTGGTTATGCCATTATCATAGCTGGATCAAACACGAAACTGGCGGCGATAGTGTATTATCACCACTTGTTCTGAACCAGCGGTGATGACCATGGCCATCATCATCGATATTTCACCGTCGAGGCCCAAAACCGATGGTGATGGGGGGTTTTGGCCCAACGGTGATGACCTTTCTATAGTACTGCTCTATTTATAGAGTGGAGGGGAGTGGGAGTGTGGGACCATAAATCCTTGTGAAGGCTTTCACCTCCCCACCATTAGATCAAACTGCCATTCCACAAACATGTAGGATTAAAGGAAAATGTGTTAGTTTGCATGGGGTTGAAGGACCCTGTGAAGACCACCATGGCTTTGGCCAACCTCCATTGAGGGGTGGGCCTAACCCCTTTGGTGTGGCTGTTCCTCAGGTAGTACACATCACAGATATGAAGTTTCATCGAAGTTGGAGCACCGATGTTCTGGATGTGGGTCCAAGGATCCTTGTATGCATCCATTTGGACCATAGATTGTGAGCCGACCTTCAATCAACGATGGATAGCATCAAGGGTTGTTCTTCTTTGGAGTGGACCAGGTAGGAGGCCCAGGTGCCCATGGCCTAGGTTGGATGACCCTAGAGAGACCAGAACGACCCCCTTGTGTGCCCACTTTGGCCCATATTTTGCTCATTGCCTCTTGCAAAGGTTAGTTCTCTAAATATTGAAATTTGAACTTTATTTGAATATGAAATGTCATGAGCTTGTTATATCATTCACATATTTCTGACATAGTGACGGTCGGAATTAGGGTTTAGTGACTATCAACACCAAGTCATATGGGTACCAATCAGTGTATTCTTGGATGCCTTCCCAAGTCATGCTTCATTTGATACCAGTCAGTGAATTCGTGGATGCCTTGCCAACTGGAGTTCTAATGGAAAATAGTTGGTGAACTCTTACATGTCTCACCAACTCATTTTTAAACAAACATCGGTAGGTGAATTCCTACATGCCTCGCAAACTCATGTTTTCATTGGTTGGTGAACTTTTGCATGCATTTCCAACTCATGCTCTAATGGACATAAGCTAGAATCATGTTTTAGTGGATACCGGTCAAAGGATTCATGTATGCCTTCCAACTCATGCTCAAGTGTATCTTAGTTGGTGAATTCATTTATGCCTTGCCAACTCATCCTTTATGGACAATGGTTAATAAATTCTTTAATCCCTTGCCAACTCACATTTTAGTGGATACCGGTCAAAGGATTCATGTACGCCTTCCAACTCATGCTCTAGTGGATCTTAGTTGGTGAATTCATGTATGCCTTGCCAACTCATCCTTTATGGACAATGGTTAACAAATTCTTTAATCCCCTGCCAACTCATGTTGCAATGGTCATAGTTAGTCTCACCAACCCATGCTAATGGACACTAGCTGTGAAATAATTATTCCATATCCTCACCAACTCTCCTCCAACTACTACAACTGTTATGCATTAAGGCACAACTTGGCATTAGGTCATTGCATGCATGAGCCTGATAGGTGACAAGTGGCACACGGTGTGTTGCATGAGCATGGCCCCTTTACCCTATGGAACGAATACACCATGGTATGAGGGTATGCGAAGCTCCAAGCCTATAAATGAGACCCTTGACCACAACTTCAATTCACAAGAAAGAATCCATATCCTAGGTAAGAGGGACAAAGAAATTTGTGCTCATGGAGGCCTCCTCAAGATTGGAGCTTGAACAAGCGCATGCTGAGCTTTGGAACCTCACCTTTAGCTACCTTAAGTCCATGGTGCTTGAGTGTGCGGTACAACTCAACATCCCCAATGTTATTCACAACTTTGGTGGCAGTGCCTCTCTACCCAATATTCTCTCTGCCATCCCAGTTCCTGAACATAGGAGGCCCTATCTTCCACGCCTCATGAGGTTTCTTGTTGTATCAGGCATTCTTTCCTTTGATTCTCCCACCTTAGGGGAGGGTATGTACCAACTCACCCCATTGTCACGCCTTCTCGTGGATGACACCCACATCAATGGGTGTGGGAGCCTTGGGCCATTTGTGCTCTCCCAAACCACAAAGTACCATGTCTCATCAACCACATACTTATCTGAGTGGTTCAAGGGTGAGGACGGGGTGGGGCCTATGGCTGCAGAGATGCCATTCAAGATGGCTCATGGCACAGGCCCATGGGGTGCCCTGGGGCGTGACCCACAATTCAACAAAGTCTTTAATGCTGGGTTGGGATCTAATAGTCGGCTTGTGCTAGACTTTGTTGTGGCCCAATATGGTGATGTGTTTGATGGCATAAGCTCACTGCTCGATGTTGGAGGGGGGGACGGTAGCACAGCGAGGGCCATTGCAAAGGCTTTCTCACATGTCAAGTGCTCAGTGTTGGACCTCCCAATTGTTATTGCTGACATACAACCGGGTGATGGCTTGGTTGACTATATTGCAGGTGATATGTTTAGCTCAATCCCACCGACTGATGCTATTGTGCTTAAGGTATGTATTTATAACGATGCATCACAATTGGAATCTGGTCTGGATCTATTTTCTTAATGTTAACCTGAGTACCTAATTGGTTGATTCTTCCTCTTACCACAGTATGTGCTGCATGACTGGAATGATGATGACTGTGTCAAGATCCTAGATCAATGCAAAAAGGCTATACGTTCTTGCAAACCAGCTGGAGGAAAAGTGATAATCATAGATACAGTAGTTGGATCTCCTTTGAAAGAGATGTTCGAAGCGCAAGTCACATCCGATTTGTTGATGATGGTGATAGCCGGGGGTAAGGAGCGTGATAAGCAAGAGTGGCACAAGATATTCATGGAGTCAGGATTCAAGGACTACAAGATAAGGCCAGTTCTGGGATATCTGTCAATCATCGAGCTGTACCTGTAGAAAAAGAATAAGCGTTATTAGCTAGCTAGGGACAAACATGTCCGAACAAGGGCCCTGTGATCCATTTGCTTGCAAATGCCCACCTATTCAGTCTGTTTCACAAAATAAGTTATATGTATGCCTCAATGGTTTATTGCCAAATAATAAGGGCCTAGTTGCATGGCCACAGATTTGAGAAACTAAATATGGTGTTGAAATAACTCCACTTTCTTAAGTTTTTGTTCTTTGAGCTAGTTGTAATTGCTTTTACAGTTTATTATTACCCACATATTGATCGATCACGCATAACCATATCTCGAGGTCATCGACGTTGGGCCCGCCGGCCTGGCACTGCCCAAGCCCATATTGAGCCTGACCCATTGCCGATCCATGTATGCAGGCTTTGTTCGGTTAGTGAGGATTCCAGCTAGGAATATTCCGGCTCATCTATGGTTATACAAATTAGACATGCAAATCCATCTAGGAATAGTTCCAGGCCACCAATCCCTACAACCGAACAAACCCTTTATTCATTTTGGAGCACCTCATTTCGTGGCTATGCCGAACCGAGCAGAGGAATGATGCCGGCTCCACGTGCGTGCCTCACCAAGCAGGGTGGAGCCATCGATGAACTAGGTCACATAGTGCAGCAGCATGCCATGATCCCTCCCGCACCACTACAGGAACTGCTGGCTTCCCCGAGTGCCAGTTGCACTCGGGGAAGGCCCAGTTGCACTCGGGGAAGCCTTTCCCGAATGCAACACTCGGGGAAGAACCTCCGGCTAATCCTCCAGCGGGAAAGGCGCCTTCCCCGAGTGTCGAAAATCGTGCACTTAGGGAAGGCTTTGCCGAGTGCCGTGCTGGCACTCGGGGAAGACTTGACGCTGTTGGGCGACGGCCGACGCCGTTTTTTTTATTTTCTTCCCTGAGTGCAACACTCGGAAAAGATTTTTGAATTTTTTTTAAAATATACTTTGCCGAGTGCCGCAGTTCAGGCACTCGGCAAAGAAATTTGTTTTTTTAAAAAAATCCCTCTTTCCCGAGTGCCACAGCACAGGCACTCGGGGAAGCCACCTCTAAAATTCTTTTTTTTTGTTTTTTGCTTTTCCATGTAAACAACAAAGCATATATATATATATATATATCACAAACGACAAATCAACACCAATATGTCACAAACCACATTTATATATCACAAACGACCAAATTTGTCCAAAATCCACAATATATTACAAACCACACGTTCAAAAGTACACACTATTCCAAGTTCACAAGTTCAATACATAAAAACGACTCCGAAGGCGGCTCACGGCGACTGTGAGGGGTGGGACGCCCCAGCGTGCGATCCCGGCGACGGTCCAGGTGGGGATGGCCCGACGTGCGATGCCGGCGACCCTTCGACATGGTTCGACGCTACCCCCGATTGATGCTGCAAAAAAGAGAGGAGATTGCACATGAGTGACAAGATAAAAATGTAAGGAGTGTAAAGAAAAGTTGAAAATTTCGGCAGCACCTCCCCTGCACGGGGAGGTTTCCAAAACCTGCAAGAAAAACGTCGGCACGAAGGCCGACAACCACATTTCCGGCACGAAGGCCAACACATCAATAAATCCGACACGAATGCCGACATATCAACAAATTTGGCACGAATGCCATCACTAGGTTTGACACTAAGCATGAGCAAATAAAGTAAAACATCCGTACTCATACTCGCCGGGACGGTTCGTATACCTTGGGCGTTGGCGGGACGTGCACGCGGAGAAGATGACGCCGACAACGGGACGGGACGTGGCGACGGAGGCACCTCCTCCCCTTCTCCTCCTCGGCCTCCTACTCCTCTCCTCGCCGGCCTCCTCCTCCTTCTTCTTCCTCCTTCTCCTCCCCTTCCCCTTCTTCTTCTCCTTCTTCTTCTCCTTCTTCTTCCTCCTCTTCCCCTTCCTCCTCCTTCTTCTTCCTCCTTCCTCCTCCTTCCTCCACTTACCTCCTCCTTCTCTGCTCCCTGACCAGCGGCAGAAGGAACGGCTGGACGGTGCAGAAGGAAAGCACGGACAGGACGGACACGGGACAGAAGGAACGGAAAGGATGGCCGGGGGCCGGGGGGGGCCGGGGCGGGTGATAGCGCCAGGCCGGCTTGGCCCTCTCGGGGATGCCCAGGGCAGGGGAGGGGGACGCGCGGCCCGGATGGCCCCCGACGGCAAAGGGACAGGGTGCTCGCAGGTGGGGTTGCCGCCGCCGTCTCGGGTCGGGGGAGAAGGAGGGGAGCACGGGGCGGGGCTGCTGGGGGGCTAGCTGCGACGAGGCGGGCGAAGGGCGTGGGGGGGAGCACGGCTGCGGGGGCGGCTGGCCGGGTGGCGTGGGGGGCGACGGGGGGCGCGCGGGGCGGGGGCGAGCGTGAGGCGTGCGGGGGGGGATGGGGGCGACGGTGCGCTGGTGGCGCGGGCGGCGAGCGGCCGTGGCGGTGGCGCGGGGCGGCGAGCGGGCAGCGGCGGGGTGGGTGGTAGCGCGTACGGGGCGGGCGGGCTGGCGGGCGGCGTGCGGGTGTGGGGTGGCCGGGTGGGTGGCCGGTTAGGTTTAGATAAGGCCTGCTGGGCCTTTTTTTTAAGTCTTCCCCGAGTGCCCTGTCCTAGCACTCGGGAAAGGGCCTCTTCCCTCGGGGAAGAAATTTTGTTTTTTCTGTCTAATTTTTTTTGTGAGGCCTTCCCACATTATTTAAAACTCTCTGTTCAAATTTGGGACAATTTTGACTTTTTTTTGTTATATTTCGTTAGTTTTTTTCGTTTCGTTGAATTTTTTTGAATACTTCGAATTCGAACTGCAGGTGCATGAAATAATGGAATTTGGTGATTCAAAAAATTATATTAATGATATTTGGTGTATGTTGAGGCCTTATCCAGGAACTCGCATGAAATGTCGAGCATCTTGTTGATGTAACATGACGAACAACTTGCGGGAAAAGTGTATTTAAATTATATAAAATCCGAACGAAGTCCGAAAATCACGAAACTTGTCTAGGCATTGTGTTATCGCATGTAGAGGCTATGATAAAAAATTGAGAAGGTTTCGAGCAAGTTGCAACATCGGATGCCTAAAACCCAGACATCTCCGCATGTGATCACTTGTATAGGCATGCGGAGATGTCTGGGTTTTAGGCATCCGACGTCGCAACTTGCTCGAAACCTTCTCGATTTTTTATCATAGCCTCTACATGCGATAACACGACGCCTAGACAAGTTTCGTGATTTTCGGACTTCGTTCGAATTTTATATAATTTAAAAACACTTTTCCCGCAAGTTATTCGTCATGTTACGTCAACAAGATGCTCGACATTTCATGCGAGTTCCTGGATAAGGCCTCAACATACACCAAATATCATTAATATAATTTTTTGAATCACCAAATTCCATTATTTCATGCACCTGCAGTTCAAATTCGAAGTATGCAAAAAAATTTAACGAAACGAAAAAAACTAACGAAATATAACAAAAAAAGTCAAAATTGTCCCAAATTTGAACAGGGAGTTTTAAATAATGTGGGAAGGCCTCACCAAAAAATAAGGCAAAAAAAAAAACAAAAATTCTTCCCCGAGTATCTTCCCTGGCACTCGGGGAAGGCAGCCTCTTCCTCGAGTGCCAGAGAAGGCACTCGGGGAAGATTTTTTTTTTAAAGTTTTAACGGCGTGGGCGGGGTGGACCGTCAAGTAACATGTTTCTTTGCCGAGTGCCGATCTTCCCCAAGTGTTGCACTCGGGGAAAAGGGCCTTTGCCGAGTGCTGCTCTTTACCGAGTGCCAGGATCTCTGCGGCACTTGGGAAAGCCTCTCTTCCCCAAGTGCAACACTCGGGAAAGATTCTCTTTCCCGAGTGCCCGATTTTTAGCACTCGGGGAAGCCAGCAACACTAGGGGAATTTTGCCTCTCCCGTAGTGCACCTATCTCACTTCTTTAGTCCATTCTTCAAACCCGTGTCAGATTTGTTGTGTTGTGGGCCGAACACGGCATTGTTGTAGTCATACACCAGCAGCGTGGAGAGTTGGAGACTGGGAACTCGTGGCTGGTGCTGCCACCTGGCGTCATCCATGTTCCGAGGAGGTGCAATTTCTAGGAGAGGATTATTTGTGCAGTCAGATTAAAGGACAATAGGATGCTACTAGAGAACAGACTTTAGAACGATGTCCCAATTTAGTATTAGCCTCGGCATTTTTTGCCCCCGGGACTAAAGGACCCTTTAGTCCCGGTTGGTAATACTAACCGGGACTAAAGGTCCCTGTCCAACGGTCGTCCGCGGGGCAGGGATCTTTAGTCCCGGCTGGTATTACCAACCGGGACTAAAGCTTTTAGTCCCGGTTTAGGTTATGCCCCGGGAATAAAGATTAATCTTTAGTCTTGGTTTGGACCCCTAACCGGGACTAATTATCCCGGCCTATAATTCTGCTCAATTCTTCCTCCCCGAGCCCGAGCCATTCCATTATTCAAACTCACTGCCTCTGTTCTTCAGCTTGCTGTTGTTCTTGCACTCTCCCCCTCCATTGGTGTTGCTCTTCGATTTTGGAGGTAACAAACTTAATCCTCTTATGTTTTATCAGTAGCTTATCTCATTTTGCGATGTAGATGCATGTGTAACTTTATATGTTGGACTTTATTATGATTTTATATGTCATTTTTAGCTCAAAATCACATGATGATTTGCATATATGTTTGGATAAACAAAAGTTAAATTAGTTCATCAAAATCACACCTCGCTCGTCCTCGCTGGAGCACGCGCCATCCTCATCCCCGGTGGCTTATGTGATCTTAGAATTAATTTTTCCATGAAATGAAAAACTTAGAAAATTGTTAGAAAATTGTAGAAAATCCGTACTAGTTGAACTTGCGGACCGTGTTCATCTCGGCGACCATATTCTCTGCCGAGCGGTAACGGACGTCAAGGAGGAGCTTTGATTCTACAAGGGAGAGCGGCAACGGTCGTGTAAGACCGTGTTCCCTTTCTCGTAGAATCGGAGCTCTTCCTTGGCCAAGTACGGTGCCGTCCGGTGGAGAAATGCTCGCCGAGATGATCACGTAAGCAAGGTCAACTAGTACGGATGGTTATTTATTGAAACATGTTTTTGAGCTATAATTTGATGGATATTTGAAAATATGAAATTTACACTAGTTTGCAAAAATAAGTATAGAAAGTAGATGACAACTGTTACCGGATCCTCGGCCTCTCGTTCGGTTGCGAAACGACTGAGGCCAGAACTCCCTCTCATTATCTGCGGCAAGTGTAAGCAGAAGATTGTGATGGAGTACCGAGTCAAGAGACAGGGACCCAACAAGGGTCGTGTTTTCTACAAGTGCCCGAATCGCGATGTGAGTTTCTTACGCATTTTATAATTATGGCTAATTGACCTGCTTTTCTTGAATATTTTTGACTAAATATTTTTTGGCTTTAATTTCAGTGGGAGGGCAATGGATGCGATGGTTGGTACTGGGAGGAAGATTATGCTACATACGTGCAGAATTTGGGTGCGCTTGAGGTAGCGGCTGCTGCTGATGAGGCAGTGAGCCAGCAGGAGAAGCTTATTGATATTCAACAGAAGAATGATTTGTCTGTTTTAGTTGCGTACGATCACAAAATAATTATGTTACTGAAGTGCATTGTAGTTTTAGTTTGTTTAGTGATAGTTGGGATTGCTTACGTTGTAGCCAGGCTTAGTTAATTAATCAACCGTGTGTGTGTCATTTATGTTGTGTAATAAAATACTTAATTATGTTCAAGGTTTTCATAATTTGTCATGTAATACAGATTATGTCACGCCATTGGATGTACAATGCCGATCGCCGCTCCCAAGACTTTATAGAGGGCTTGCACTATTTCTTCGGTGTGGCCGAGGCAAATAAGCGGGATGGTTTCATATGCTGTCCATGTGCCCTATGTAAGAATTTAAAGGAATATTCAAGCTCAATGAGTCTTCATTCACATTTGCTTAAGTCAGGTTTCATGTCAAACTATATATGTTGGACTAAGCATGGAGAAAGCGGGGTCACGATGGAAGAAGGTGAAGGAGAAGATTTAGACATTGATGACATTATTGCTCAGTATGGTGCCTTTGATGATACTACAATGGGGGGAGATGAAGAAGAGGTAGCGGTAGAAGATGATCTCGGTGATGCTCTTGGCGATGCCATTCGTGATGCACAACAAGAATGGAAAAGTGAAAAAGAGAAAGTTAAGTTGGAGCGCATGCTTGAGGATCATAGGAAGTTGCTATACCCGACGGCCGAAGAGGGGCAAAAAAAGCTGGGTACAACACTGGAATTGCTACAGTGGAAGGCAAAGAATGGTGTATCCGATAAGGCATTTGGGAATTTATTAAACCTTATAAAGAAGATGCTTCCGAAGCCAAATGAATTGCCCACCACTACGTACGAAGCAAAAAAGGTTGTCTGCCCTTTGGGATTAAAAATCCAGAAGATACATGCATGTCCTAATGACTGTATCCTCTACCATGGCAATGAATACGAGAATTTGGATGAATGCCCGGTATGTAAAGCATCGCGGTATAAGATCAGGCGCGATGATCCCGGTGACGTCGAGGGTGAACAACGTCCTAGAAAGAAAATCCCTGCCAAGGTTATGTGGTATGCTCCTATAATACCACGCTTAAAATGTTTGTTCAGAAATAAAGACCACGCAAAGTTGTTGCGGTGGTATAAAGAAGACCGTAAGGTAGACAATATGCTGAGACACCCAGCTGATGGGTCCCAGTGGAGAGCGATAGACAGAGAATTTTCAGAGTTTGCAAATGAGGCTAGAAACTTAAGGTTCGCCTTAAGTACAGATGGTATGAATCCTTTTGGACAGCAGAGCACTAGTCATAGCACTTGGCCAGTTACTCTATGTATCTACAACCTTCCTCCATGGTTATGCATGAAGCGGAAGTTCATTATGATGCCGATCCTCATCCAAGGTCCGAGGCAACCTGGCAACGATATTGATGTATATCTGAAGCCATTAGTTGAAGAACTTCTAGTTTTATGGAACAAACCAGGTGTACGTGTCTGGGATGAGTACAAACAAGAACACTTTGACCTACGAGCAATGTTGTTCGTAACCATCAATGATTGGCCTGCTTTAAGTAATCTTTCAGGTCAGACAAACAAAGGATATAATGCATGCACACATTGTTTTGATGACCTTGACAGTATATATTTGAAAAGATGTCGAAAGGTCGTGTACCTTGGCCATCGTCGATTCCTTCCTTTGAATCACCAAGTAAGAAAGAAAGGGAAGCATTTTAAAGGTAAGCCAGACCACCGGAAGAAGCCTCATAACCGAACCGGGGAAGATGTACTCGCAATGGTCAAGGATGTGAAAGTAGTATTTGGAAAGGGACAAGGCAGTGAATCTGTTCCCAAAGATGCTAATGGACATGCACCCATGTGGAAGAAGAAGTCCATCTTTTGGGAGCTACCCTATTGGCAAGTCCTAGAGGTCCGCAACGCAATCGACGTGATGCACCTGACAAAGAATCTTTGTGTGAACCTGTTAGGATTCATGGGTGTGTACGGGAAGCCAAAGGATTCACTTGAAGCACGCCAGGACTTGCAGTGTATGAAAGAACGAGACAACCTTCATCCAGAGAAGACAGGTGATGGACGTCATTACTTAAGTCCTGCTAGCTACACGCTTAGCAAAGAAGAGAGGGACAGCATGTTCGAATGTCTAAGCAGCATCAAGGTCCCATCGGGATTCTCCTCCAATATAAAGGGTATAATAAATGTGCCAGATAAAAAATTCCTAAACTTAAAGTCCCATGACTGCCACGTGCTTATGACGCAATTGCTTCCAGTTGCTTTAAGAGGAATTCTACCTCCACATGTACGTCTAGCCACCGTGAAGCTATGTGCATTTCTCAATGCAATTTCTCAGAAGGCAATCAATCCAGTGGAACTAGCTACTCTACAGAATGATGTGGTTCAATGTCTTATCAGCTTTAAGTTGGTGTTCCCTCCATCCTTCTTTAATATCATGACACACATCCTAGTTCATTTGGTGAAGGAGATTAGTATTCTTAGACCTGTGTTCTTACATAACATGTTCCCCTTCGAGAGGTTTATGGGAGTCTTGAAGAAATATGTGAAAGTCCGTTCTAAGCCTGAAGGAAGCATCGCCCAGGGCTATGGAACAGAGGAGGTCATTGAGTTCTGTGTTGACTTTATTCCTGACATTGCCCCGATTGGCGTTCTCGAATCACGACATGAGGGGAGACTCAGTGGTAAAGGAACTTTAGGGAAGAAAACATATATCGGCATGGAAGACGATTATTTCAATAAAGCACACTACACAGTTCTTCAGAACTCGTCATTGGTGCATCCGTACATCGAGATACATAAGGAGTTCTTACGATCCAAGTTTCCAGGGAAGACTGAAGCTTGGATTAGGCGTCAGCACATGGAAAGTTTCAGTGGTTGGTTGCGAAAAGAATGTCAAGGCGATGACAATATTGATGAGCAACTGTATTTGTTGGCTAGGCAGCCATCGTGGCATATCCTCACGTACCAAGGGTACGAGATAAATGGGAATACATTTTACACAGTTGCCCAAGATAAAAGGAGCACCAATCAAAATAGTGGTGTTCGCATAGATGGCACAGATCCAAATGGGAATATACAAACATATTATGGCCGCATAGAAGAGATATGGGAACTAGACTACGCACCTAATTTTAAAGTCCCTTTGTTCTGGTGCCAATGGGTGAAGCTGACCGGAGGAGGGGTAACAGTCGACAAAGAGTATGGAATGACAACAGTAGACCTCAACAATATTGGATACAAAGAGGAACCATTCGTCCTTGCTGCCGATGTGAGTCAGGTGTTCTATGTGAAAGACATGTCTACAAAATCAAAGAGAGGAAAAAACGAAGACATCAACTCAATGATCAATGAGCCAAAGCGCCACATAATTCTTTCTGGGAAAATAAATATAGTAGGAATTGAAGACAAGTCAGACATGTCAGAAGATTACGAAAGAAATGTCCGAATTCCACCCTTCATAGTGAAGAAAGATCCAAGCATCATGTTAAATGATGAAGACACTCCATGGTTACGACAAGATCATAACCAAGGGTCATACGTCAAGAAGAAATTCACTGTTGTGCCCGCATGATACAACGATGCATGTTTAATATATTATGTTTTAGAAAGTTTGGTCAACTTTCCATTTGAGAAAGTTTGGACGGTTCAAATTTGTGATTTTTAAATTTCGACGCCTACAAACTAGTTTTCGGAACCCTAGATTGTCTAAAATTGAAAAGTTTTGAATACCAAGTTTGTTCATATCATCAATATCTACAATCCTTATATAGACCATTTTTTCATTTGAGAAAGCTTGAACAAAATGTAGTTCAATTTTCACAAGTGTGTGACATAGTTTTAGAAAGTCTATATGAGATTCAAGAAGTTGTGACTAGTGTTTGATAAAAATTTCTCAAATGGGAAAATGAGCTATGTAACAATTGTAGATCTTGCTGAGATGATCAAACTTGGTATTCAGAGTTTTTTCATCTGAGGTCATTTAGTGTCTCATTTGAGCAAGTTTGACCAAGTCAAATTTGGTCAAATGAAAAAACAACACTTTGACTCTAGTATTATGGACTCTAAATGACTTCGAATTGAAAAGTTTTGAATACCAAGTTTGTTAAACTCAAAAAGATCTACAATTGTTGTTTTGGTCAACTTTCCATTTGAGAAAGTTTGGACGGTTCAAATTTGTGATTTTTAAATTTCGACGCCTACAAACTAGTTTTCGGAACCCTAGATTGTCTAAAATTGAAAAGTTTTGAATACCAAGTTTGTTCATATCATCAATATCTACAATCCTTATATAGACCATTTTTTCATTTGAGAAAGCTTGAACAAAATGTAGTTCAATTTTCACAAGTGTGTGACATAGTTTTAGAAAGTCTATGAGATTCAAGAAGTTGTGACTAGTGTTTGATAAAAATTTCTCAAATGGGAAAATGAGCTATGTAACAATTGTAGATCTTGCTGAGATGATCAAACTTGGTATTCAGAGTTTTTTCATCTGAGGTCATTTAGTGTCTCATTTGAGCAAGTTTGACCAAGTCAAATTTGGTCAAATGAAAAAACAACACTTTGACTCTAGTATTATGGACTCTAAATGACTTCGAATTGAAAAGTTTTGAATACCAAGTTTGTTAAACTCAAAAAGATCTACAATTGTTGTTTTGGTCAACTTTCCATTTGAGAAAGTTTGGACGGTTCAAATTTGTGATTTTTAAATTTCGACGCCTACAAACTAGTTTTCGGAACCCTAGATTGTCTAAAATTGAAAAGTTTTGAATACCAAGTTTGTTCATATCATCAATATCTACAATCCTTATATAGGCCATTTTTTCATTTGAGAAAGCTTGAACAAAATGTAGTTCAATTTTCACAAGTGTGTGACATAGTTTTAGAAAGTCTATGAGATTCAAGAAGTTGTGACTAGTGTTTGATAAAAATTTCTCAAATGGGAAAATGAGCTATGTAACAATTGTAGATCTTGCTGAGATGATCAAACTTGGTATTCAGAGTTTTTTCATCTGAGGTCATTTAGTGTCTCATTTGAGCAAGTTTGACCAAGTCAAATTTGGTCAAATGAAAAAACAACACTTTGACTCTAGTATTATGGACTCTAAATGACTTCGAATTGAAAAGTTTTGAATACCAAGTTTGTTAAACTCAAAAAGATCTACAATTGTTGTTTTGGTCAACTTTCCATTTGAGAAAGTTTGGACGGTTCAAATTTGTGATTTTTAAATTTCGACGCCTACAAACTAGTTTTCGGAACCCTAGATTGTCTAAAATTGAAAAGTTTTGAATACCAAGTTTGTTCATATCATCAATATCTACAATCCTTATATAGGCCATTTTTTCATTTGAGAAAGCTTGAACAAAATGTAGTTCAATTTTCACAAGTGTGTGACATAGTTTTAGAAAGTCTACATGAGATTCAAGAAGTTGTGACTAGTGTTTGATAAAAATTTCTCAAATGGGAAAATGAGCTATGTAACAATTGTAGATCTTGCTGAGATGATCAAACTTGGTATTCAGAGTTTTTTCATCTGAGGTCATTTAGTGTCTCATTTGAGCAAGTTTGACCAAGTCAAATTTGGTCAAATGAAAAAACAACACTTTGACTCTAGTATTATGGACTCTAAATGACTTCGAATTGAAAAGTTTTGAATACCAAGTTTGTTAAACTCAAAAAGATCTACAATTGTTGTTTTGGTCAACTTTCCATTTGAGAAAGTTTGGACGGTTCAAATTTGTGATTTTTAAATTTCGACGCCTACAAACTAGTTTTCGGAACCCTAGATTGTCTAAAATTGAAAAGTTTTGAATACCAAGTTTGTTCATATCATCAATATCTACAATCCTTATATAGACCATTTTTTCATTTGAAAAAGTTGTAGAACAAAAAATACTACATTTTCTTTATTTTTATAGGTTCAACAAAAATTTCCTGTCAATTTTGGTCAAAAACCGAGAAAAAATTGAAACATTGACGTTACAATAATGTGATAATAAATTTCCTATCGAATAATATTAGTTTTATTAATTTTAAGTTACAAATATATTTTTGCATTAACAAAATACTTAGTATTAGTAACATTTATATTCTATATTCATAAAAGAAATTAAAAACTTTAGGTTACAAAATTTTCCTATTTACAATAAATAATTAGTTAATCAATAGAATTTTTTAAAATAAATATTGCAAAGTATTGAAGTTGCTATGGAATTAATTGATTAACCTAGTATTAAACAAAATCAAAATCCCAGGTCTTTCCAAGTACGCTGGCGGGTTGCCAAAATTTTCAGGCCTTCAGTCCCGGCCCAGACCAAGAACCGGGACTAAAGGGTGGGCAGCAATTTCGTTGCCCGCCCAAAATACTTTTAGTCCCGGCTAGTAACAACAACCGGGACTAAAAACCCTTTAGTCCCGGCTTGTAAGGCGCGCCGGGACTAAAGGATTGGGCCTTTAGTCCCGGTTGAGATTACCAGCCGGGACTAAATGACCTTTAGTCCCGGCTGGTGTTACCAGCCGGGACTAAAGGGTACCGGCCTATATATATCGACTTGTTCTGTTCATCTTCGATCTCGCGCGTCGTCTCTCCAATCCCATCTCCGCCGCCGGCCGCACCCGAGCTCGTCCTCGTCGTCGCCGAGCCCCGCCTCGTCGTCGATCCTGGCCTCGTCTGCCGTCGTCGAGCCCCGCCCGGCGGCCGTCGAGCTCGCCCGCACGCCCGGCCTCGTCTGCCGTGTCGTCGAGCCCCGCCCGCCCCGCCTCCATCGAGCTCTCGCCCGCCCGCCCGCCGGCCTCGTGATCTCAGCTGCCGTCGTCGAGCCCCGCCCGCCCGGCCTCGTCTGCCGTCGTCGAGCCCCGCCCGCCCGGCCTCGTCGTCGAACTCGCCCGCCCGCCCGGCCTCGCTGCCGTCGTCGATTATAATGTTGGATTTTTAATTGTTTTTTAGATAATACTAATAAATAATATTTAGTAGTTTAGTTAGTTTTTTAGATAGTTTTTGATATATGTTAGTTAGATTTTTTAGTTAGTTAGATTTATTAGATAATTGATATATGTTATACTTAGATTTTTTAGTTAGTTAGATTTATTAGATAATTGATATATATGTTAGTTAGATTGTTAGTTGATATATGTTAGTTTTTTAGATAATTTTTTAGTTAGTTAGAATTTTTAAAATGTATTATCTATTACTAGTTTATCTAATTTCATGTTAGATTTATTTAATTGGATTTAGTAATTATATATTCTATCTCTCTCTCTATATATATATCTAGAGAGAGATTCTATATGTGTATACATATGTACTTAATTATTTCTATATGTATATATACATGTACTTATTTCCATAAGTTGAGAGAGAGAGAAAATTGCATCTAGAGAGACATTCTATATGTTATCACATGCATATCTAGAGATATAGACATATGCACTTATTTCTATGTGTTGAGAGAGAGAGAAAATATATTGTATCATTCTATGTGTATATATATACATGTACTTATTTCCATGTTTTTGGATCGAAAGTGTTTTTGATTCGATTCCAAAGCCTATACCTTATGTAATTCTTATGTTTATCCTTATGAAATATTATGTGTTATTATATTTAATTGGATTTAGTAATTCTATATGTGTTATCACATGTACTTATGTTATGTACCATAATAATTCTATCTATGTGTTATCTTGAAGATACAAATGGCTGCTCCGGATGATAACTTGAGTGATGACATAATGGCGGATATTATCAACGCCGGCACCAATGTGGATGTAGATGACACGAGTCAGTACTTTGCTGATTATGAGGATATCCTGAATATGCCGGTGGTTGAAGATCAACAAATTGTCGCGCAAGAAAATACTGGCGAGGTATATTCGATTATCTATCATCTCTTATAGATGCATGCGTACGTATATTTGTTGTTAATCGTTGTGTTTCTACTCATGTAGCCGGTCTCTGGATCTACATCAACCACCGACAAAAGTAGGAAAGTCCGAGGGCCAAAAAAGCCATTAGAGGGCCGTTTCATAATATCAGAATTCGACACCGACACCGGCAAACCATTGGGACCACATGCTCAGACATATGTCAATCAATGTGGGTTCATTGTAAGGGATAGGATCCCAGTTAGTGCTCGTGAATGGAAGCAGAAGATATCCGCTCCTAATGTTAGTTTTGTATCTGATCGTGATAAGAACCTAGCTTGGAGAGATATCACTCAGCATTTCACATTACAAGCAGATGATGCTTTGAAGGAGCTAGTGAGGGATTGGACAATGAAGAAGATGGCAACATTGTTCCAGAGTTGGAAGAAGACATTGTATAAAAAGTTTATCTTGAAGAATGCTACGCCGAATTTCAATGCTAAGGCGTTTGTCAAGTTGGAGTCCCATTGGGATGCCTTCGTAGAATACAAGACATCTCAAGACAGTGAGGAACGTGTGATGAGGAATCGGCAGAATGCCCGACAGAAGCAATACCATCATCGCATGGGATCAGGTGGTTATAGGAGTGCTATTCCCAAGTGGCAGAACCTAGAAGCAGAGATTACTGCCAAGGGAATCATACCTGAAACAATAGAAAAGAACTGGCCTCAACGCACGAAGAATTGGTTCTACGCTCATGGGGGAAGCCTAGACCCAGACACTGGCAAGCTAATTTTCGGCCAAAAAATTGAGAGAGCAACACAGAGACTAGCTCGTGCTAGGGAAGAAGCTGATAGTGGTGTTTTCAAGCCCAACAGAGAGAAGGATGAATTGACATATGCCCTAGAGAATCCCGAACACGGTGGTCGAACAAGAGGCTATGGGGCGGTTCCGTGGCTACACGCATTCCCAGCAGACAAGGATACCTACAGAAGCCGCCAGAGAAAGAAGGATGAGGAGGCAGAACGAATTCGTGCATTGGAGCAATTTGTTGATGAGTCACGACAAGCATTGCTTGAATCACGTGAACGAGAAAAATCTCTTGAGGCAAGAATGCAGGAGGAGATCAAGAGGCAAGTGCAGCTAGCAATGAGTCAAATGCAATCGCAATCAACGCTGGGAGTCACCATTAGCCCCGTTGGTCAGATGAAAAGCAGTTGTGCTTCTATGGAGCTGCCAGTTATTCAAGACGACGCTGGGTTGCGCTTCCCTGTTGATGACATTACCGAGCCTCTAACAAAATGTGAGCTGCACATTTCAGATGGTAATGCATCAATCATGGTGGCTGTCGGGGTTGTATCTCCAATAGACCGAACGAAGACACCAAGAATCCATGGGTCAGTTATTCAACCTGGATATGCTAGCGTCTCGGTCGATAGAGTGCTCAAAGGTTACAGCAATGTTCCTCTTGACATTGAAGGCGGTGATGGGGAGAAGACACTAGGAGAAACAGAGAAGACATTTATTCAATGGCGCAAACGCTTCATCATCATTCCTGGGGCGCCACCGCTTCCCCTACCTCACCCTAGGTACGAATGAAAGTGAATGAAATATTATTTTCCATTAATTTTCTATTAGCTTCAAAAATAATTGACACACAAATTGTTTTTATAGCAGGGTCTCTCCCCAGCCTAGCCTAATCATTCATTCCCCATCTCATCACAGCGTCGCGGGGGGCGAGACGACTTCATCCCCACGGCGATCGCCAACTCCTACACCGGCCCCATCGCCTCCACAACGATCTCCAACTCCTACACCGGCCCCACCACCTCCACAACGATCTCCAACATCTCCACGCCGGTCTCCACCAACACCGGCCTCATCGCCTCCACGCCGATCTCCAACACCGCCCCCACCCCCTCCACAGCGACGCACTACAAAGACGTCTAAGGTCCCGGCGGCAAAGAAGACCCCGAGAAAAAGAGTTATTTCTCAAGAAATACTTCCTGAAAAGACTGATGAGCAAATAGCAGCTGAAGAAGACAAAAAAGTAAAAGATTTTTTTATAGATATCAAAAACAAGAGTCAAGCAAAGCTTAAGGAGAAGCCGTACTTTTACATACCACGAGATGTGCTGAGGCAGAAGGTCGATGCTCACAAGAAAAAGATGATTGAACTTCGTAAGCCTTCGCCACTATCAGACTATGATCGCTCCCTCGTGAAGTCACATGATGCAGATAAGAAAAGGAAAAGAGCATCAGGGAAGGATGTCCCACAGCTCGAACAACAGAAGCAACCAATGCAAAATCTTGTTGTTGCTAATGAATATGGTTCCAACATAGAAGTCTATCGACCAGACAACTCTGGAGAAGTGTCGGTTCAAGCCCTTAATGCTTTTTTTTAAAGATACTGGTTTAACCTTGGATCAATTGACGGGCAAAGCTCCAATCCAGAACCTGGAAGTTGATACCTAGAAGACTTATAAATATGGCAAAAGTCTGTACAACCCTGCGGCTCTGAATGAATTGGGTACGCAAATGTACTTGCTCAACAAGTGGTACATGCAGGCGTGTGGCAGGGGTGAGCAGTGGATCTTTGTCAGATTTAGAGACCATCATTACTTCCGTGGCGATGACATCTTACATATTAGTTTTGAAGAATTGCATCAACTATTCCACTTGGACGCTCTAGACAAATCAATCATTAGCTCCTTTTGTTTGTAAGTGATTCTTACTTTTATTTAATAAACTCACTTCCATGCGTACGTGTATATAATTATCCTCACATGTAACTTATATTTATATATAGATTCCAGATGTCAGAGCTCCAAAGAATACAAGACACCAGTGTTGGCTTCATTAATCCTTATATCGTATTCAAAACCGGTATTATTATCAAGGAGCGATGGGTATCTGAAGCACAGGAGAATATCATGATGTTCTTCATGAAGCAGCACGACAAGACAACAATACTTTTCCCGTACAACTTTGAGTAAGTGTTAATAATAATGTAGTCTACACATTTTATGTAATATCAATACAACTTATATGCATGTACGTGTGTGTATAAACCAATACAGTTTTCACTGGATACTCATTGTCATTGAGTTAAACTCAAGTCGGTTACTAATCTTTGACTCGTTGAGAAAAGAACGGGCACTATACCAAGATATGATAGACATTATCCAGGGGTAATTTCGATCTCTCGCGCACAACTATTATTGAATAGACTTTGCCATAATTTATTAACGATCGTACATTATTGGTCGCACAGGGTTTGGAAAGAGTTTATTCGGCAACATCGCAAGGATTGCAAGGCACCACTTAATGTAGTTGAAATACCAGTAAGTTGTACTATATACACTTCCCCACGTGTTTAATTACTATATCGTACTTCAATTTACGTGTGAGATGATGAGAATAATCTTCTTCTCGTACAGTGGTGTTTGCGGCAGCAACCAGGTAATAACTTGTGTGGATACTACGTTTATGAATTTATCACTGCGCACATAAGAAGAACTCCTGAAGATGTCCTCAGAGTACGTATATATCAATTTTTATTTATTTTTAAATGAATATATATACATATATGTGTATTAATACTTTTCCTTTTATTTCAAATGCAAGATGAATGGTTGAAACGAAGGGTCATGCAAAAAGACCATCTGAAAGCAGTTCAAGAGTCAATAGCAGGATATCTTCTAGAAAAAGTGCTAAATCCCAACGGCGAGTTCTACTTTGATCTTAAGGAATAAATGATGTAAATTAAATGTTTATTGATATCGTTATTTTCGAGAACAAGATTATGAAAGTGTTGTATATATACATATATATATATCTATAATATATATAGTTTCATACTTTATTCGAATATAATAATGCTTAAGATGAGAATTAGATGTAATTATACGCATGCGTGTATTTATATTAGCAGCGTAGAATACGTACATAAAAACATATTATATATTAAACAAATACGTGTAACTGAACTGAAAACAAATTAAACAAAAAAAAAAGAAAAAGAAAAGGAACCTTTAGTCCCGGTTGGGGTTACCAACCGGGACTAAAGGGTGAACCATTAGTCCCGGTTGGTAATACCAACCGGGACTAAAGGGTGCGCCAGGTTCGCTCGGCTGGAGGGCCTTTAGTCCCGGTTGGTGTTACCAACCGGGACTAAAGGTCCCTCTTTAATCCCGGCTCGATGACCCGGGACTGAAGGTTCCACCTTTAGTCCCGGGATCGTTGTCCCGGTGCGGTAACCGGGACTAAAGGCTGTTACCGCCCGGGACAACAAGTCCATTCTGTAGTAGTGATGTTTCATCATTCATTAGTTTTGGTCATCCTATTATAGCACACCATGCCCAAGACTCTAAAGTAAAACAACAAATTGGTAACGTGGTGTGTTTTATTGTCAATTTGAAATTGCCCACTGAGCAAGGACATATGATTGCATTTTTCCCATAAGAAGACATGTTCAGTTTTCAAGTGTGAGTGAGAAAAATAGCATTTTGCCAGAGTTTTAAGAGTCTGCGCAATTCTTGTGTAAACAAACTGAATTATATAGTTTTTGTATCATTGTACAAGATGACTTTATGCTTGTGTGATTGTGGCATTATGTAATTTCCTATGAACTTGTTGATCAAGGATAGGAGGCTGCAATTTCATCCACTCATTTGTTTTGACCATACTAGTATAGCACCGAATTTTGGTGCCTTTTCTTTACTCGATTACTTAGCAGTGCTTTCCTTTTTTTCTTTGTTATAAGGATTATTTGGGGGAAGTCAAATCAAATAAGCATAGATCTAACTACGGTGGGACTAACTGCCAGACCTCAGATAATCAAACAAACCATTTTTACTATGGTTCGTGATGCAATTATTGTACCAGCAAAGGTGCACCAACGGAAAATGGCAAAGGTCCAACTATTGAGAACACAGATGCCTACAGGATTATGACAAAGTAAGTGTAGTATATGCCAGGTGGCCGGGGGGGGGGGGGGGGGGGGGGGGGGTGGTTTAATAGAAGGCTAAGTTGATGGGGACTGTGCAATGATGTTCATCAGCGAGAATGTAGAAGACCGAAATATGCTGGAGGATTTTTTTTGTTTGTTTGCGAGGGAATCTGCATGATATTTTGGTCATTTTCTGTTTGCTATGTAAATATTACTGGTTGGTAAATTAGATGATCCATTGTGTTTTATTTTTCAGTACAGTTCGACAGACCCATGATTGTCCCAAGTGTTGAATTATGTCTTTATTTCTTAGTGAAATAGATATAGTGTCTTTCCCTGGCAATATTCTGATAGTATATTCTCTTTACAGTTAATACTTAATCACTCAGCTTGTCACATCAACCTGCTTCAATTTTTCTCTGGATACATGAGGCATTACATTACATTCTAACAACTCAGAGTAAATAAAAGCTTTCACTAATATTGGTGCGCTGCATGTGTCTTTATAGTTAAAAAGTGTTGCTCATCATTTTTCTAAAACTTTGTTGACCATGAGTGCTAGGCTGACTCTGATCACTCTGGTCGGTGTTAACTTTCTGTTTATCATCATATTGAATGGGTAGATGTTTATGATGTGCACCAGAACTTGTGTTTTGTTTGGTAGCCTGAAGGACCTTGAGCACACTGGACTTACGGATAAAGAACATTGGAACGTGGCAAAACATAGTTTCAAACGTTAAGCAAGCAAAATTATAATGACTATACAATAGCTCCTACTAGAAATGCCATGCTCTGGCCAGTTTGTCATTCTGCGAGTGAAGTGAGAACAGTTTGCGATGCTTTGACTGAACAGAGCTGGATTTCAGATATTCAAGGCACACTCAATGTTACAGTCATTGTTGAATTCCTTGATTTATGTAACCTTCTCTCGGAGGTGGAACTGCAGCCCGAGGTTGAAGATTCTCACACATGGCGTTTCTCTACCAATGGAAAATACTCAGCAAAATCAGCATATGAGAGTTTGTTTGTTGGAGAGAATTTGGAAAAGTTGGGCGCCTAGAAAGTGCAAGTTCTTCATGTGGTTGATGTGCTTGTATTTCATGAATCATGTACATACGAGGCACCAACACCTAGCTAGTCTTTACCATCTTGCAAGTTTGAATACATCAATTTTGAAATTTCTTTCTTTTCCAATAGCTTGCTGTGTAGCTTAGTGTTCTAGCTAGATTGTTGGGTATGATCACTTGACTAGCATGATGGAGTAATCTTGCTTTTAAAAGCTATACTCCTAGGGTACGGCTCCAATTTGTTTTTGTTTCAATTTTAATTAGTTAGTCCCAATTAAACCCCATGGCTTATTTGATCCTTTGTGTTTGCCCTTTTTGATTCGTCCCAATAACAAGCATGTATTCATGATGATCATTACACATTTAGCACATTTAAATTATTGTCATTAGATACATAAGTGCAGAATATACATAGAAGATAAATTTGAAACCCATATGAACCAACTATACATATAACAAGGCGTAAAAGCATAAATTTATTTCATCCAAGTGATTATGTACGAACTTGTGAGGCATCTGAAGGTCTGCCTACTCAGTGGGGTAGGAAGGCTCCATGGCCAGGCCACACATGCCTCTCTTGTCTGAAATATCTTTCTCCATCCTCAGATAACCATTCTCTCCCCATGTGGTGCCCCATGAGTTCTTCATCAGCCAATACTTGGTGCCATCACTGGTCTATCCATAACCAATGGCGGCAATCCCATGGTCCAAGTCAGTACCGCAGGAGCCAGTCATCACACCGCAAGAGTAGAACTGAAATGTCATGTCTCCACCGTCGACGGCCACCGACACGGGCTGGTTCGGCACTGCCTTCATCAGGGCTGCCTCGTCATTTGCTGGTACATCCTCATAGCCATTGATGGTTGCAGCACTATTTGATCCGCTCTTGCACTTGCCATCGGCAGCTGTGTAAGGATAGCTGGACTCCGTGGTTAGTCCGCCATTCTTGATGATGAACTTGAAGGCGTCGTCCATCAAACCACCCTCACAGCCCGGGTCCTCACCATGGACATCACAATCTACCAACTCTTGTTCCGAGAGTGAGGTGAGCTTGCCGGTGCTGATTTTCACGATGCCTTCGGTGGCAGCCACAGCTGAGAACGCCCAGCAGCAGCCTACAATTGATTAGGTTTGAACATATTGTTAATTAGAACTTCAGGATCTTATCTTAGCCTAAACATGATCACTAACTAAATCTTATGCGCAAATTAATCTGATACTAACCAGAGTTTGTAGATGTCATCTGAGTGTCTCTGTAGACGTAGAAGAGTTGATGTAGATGAAGTTGATCTTAGTCTTCACCAGATTGAGGCTTGATGCTCCTAGTTGGTGAAGAATGCGATATAGATCCGCAACAATAACTGGATGTGGGTAGACGGCATTTCTAAACCCAACAGCGCCTAATCGATCGATTATGTGAATAGTCACGTAGATTAGAGAGCTTGTGACACCAGGGGCGCCTCTCTTATTTATAATCGTGTTGTGGGTCAGGGGGACGAACCCTTAGAATTTTAAGGGTTGTCACCGATCACGGCAGTTCTTATTTAGTTGGAAATAAATGACGAGTGGGTGGACCAAAAGCTTAACGCTTAATTAATCTCGCAATTAAGTTCAGGATTAGCTGAACCGACCACATTCCAACATTCTCCTACTTGATTGAACGGCTAATGTAATTATGCAACTAATGTTCGCTTTACGCTTATGTTCACACTCAGTACTACAGCAAGACCAGAGCAATGCGTCGTCAGCAGCATTAATCACCACTGGGACCCCATTACCGATAGTTCACTGCAATACCTTGTTAGAACCCTTATTACTTATTGGGAGTACACACTACGCCAGATTTGCATATCACTGCCGGCATCATCACTGCCGGATTTGTGAGAACCGGCAGTGATGTACCTTCACCGCCGGTCATGAGCTTGAAAATAAAAAAATGATTGGGGCTGGGCTAAAACTGGCAGTGAAGGACCACATCACTTCCGGTTTGTGGCTTGAACCAGCAGTGTTTTGGCGGCCACTCATCACTGCCGGTTTAAGCCAAGAGCCGATAGTGATTGGGCTCTATCACTGTCGGTTCTAGCCAAGAACCGACGGTGATAAGTCTACAACACAAAAAGGCTGCAGTCGTCCTCTCCTTCCTCCTCTCTTCCATCTTGAGAACAGATGTGCACGTTTGCACCCTTTTCTCCATTGTTGCGGCTGCTCTTCACCATGAAGCTAGTGCTTAGATTTTGAAGAATGACTTGATGTTTTTGCTTTAAGGTTAGTAATAAACACCCACTCCTTTGATTTTGTTGCTTAATTAGCTTCGTTTTGATCGCTACATTGCTTGATTCTCATTCTAGTTCTTTCTCCATTCTAGAGAGCACTTTTCCAATTGGACATTTGTGCAAGGCTCAAATTGTGGTGAATCCATCATCCAAGCGGTTGGTGTCTATGAACACATTTAAATTCCTAGCTAATTATTCCATGGTGGTCAAGATCGTCATTGTTAGTATGTGACGCTATAATTAGTTCTTAGAAGTAGAGTAGAATAGATGTTCTTCATTATTGCGCAATAATTGTTTTTTACTATGATTTTTAATTTACAGGGCCGGGGCTACCAATTTCAATTTTTCAATAATTAGTGTACAATAATGTTTTCCAAAAATGGTACTTTCGAGCTACAATTGTTGTTCATGAAGCTTGATTTCTTATTAATTCTTTGTAATTACTGTCTCAGTATTTTTTTGTGCAGAGATGGATCGAGAGTGGATGCATCTGTCCCGAACGGACAAGCGGTACATGCATGGCGTCAGCCTGTTTATCACTGATGCCAAAGCCCATGCTGGCAATGGGAATCCTGTCTTCTGCCCATGCAAAGATTGCAAGAATCATAGGAACTTTCATCAAATTGAGTATATACGATCGCACTTGATTACCAGAGGGTTCATGCAAAACTATACGATATGGACTATGCATGGTGAGGTTGGTGTGAATGTTCTGCAGGAAAACGATGATGATGTGGACATGCCTGACATAGCCATCCATGATGCTGATGAGGAACCCGATGTCAATACAGAACCTATGGCCACAGTTAATAATATGTTTAGGAACACACTAGCTGACGACACCGAGGATAACGATGGCATTTCTCAGTTGCTACGTAATGTAGAGACCGGATGTCTTAGTGAAAGACAACTAAGAAAGCTAGAGGAAATGAGACAAGATAGCAAAACACCATTGTACAGGAATTGTCCACTGAGCAAACTGGAAGCCGACATCATGCTATTAGAGTTCAAATCGATAAACGGATTGAGCGATAAAGGCTTCGATTAGTTGTTAGGTATAATATGGAAAATGCTCCCAGAAAAAAACGAGTTGCCTGAAAAGACATACTTGGCCAAGCAAATGATCTGCCCCATCGGCCTCGAGGTTGAAAAAATCCACACGTGTTTCAATGATTGCATATTGTACCGTGGAGAAAAATACAAAGACTTGGACAAATGCCCCAAGTGTGAAGCTCCACGGTACAAGGAAGAGCCGTCAGATGAGGGTACCAAGACCAGAGGAGGTCCCATAAAGGTCATTTGGTATATCCCTATAGCTCCCCGGGTGCATAGGCTGTTTGCATGTGCAAAGTCAGCCAAGTTGTTGCGCCGGCATGACGAAGAGCGTAAGAAAGATACAATGATGAGGCACCCCGCCGATGGGCATGGCTGGAGGACTATCAATACTATGTTCTATAAGGACATCGGTGGAGAGGTAAGGCACCTTTGGTTTGCTTTGAGCACAGATGGGATGAATCCTTTCGACCAGGTTAGAAATAATCATAGCACCTAGCCAGTGACGCTCTGTATATACAACCTTCCACCTTGGGTCTGTATGAAGCGGTTGTACATCCAGATGCCACTACTGATCCAAGGGCCAAGACAACCTGGAAATGACATCGATGTGTTTCTAGAACCAGTGATCGATGAACTAGTGGAGATGTTTAAAAAGGGTGTGCTGGATGTTTGGGACGAGTACAAAAAGGAACATGTCACGAACAAGGGAGTACTTATCGCTACAATCACAGACCTGCCAGATCGAGGTTCGTTGTCCGGAGAGAAGACAAAAGGCTATACTAGATGTGTCGAGTGCTTGGACGACACCGATGCAGTAAATCTGCCAAATAACTCAAAGATAGTTTATATGGGACACCGTAGGTTCCTACCTAAGGATCACCCTTACCGCAGGAACAGAAAATATTTCAATGGTACTATTGAGAAACGCTTAGCTCCAAAATATTGAGACAGGCCTGCGATACTTCGAGAACTCAACAAACTAGAGGTTGTCCTTGGGAAGGAGGACAATGCAGTAGCAGCGCCTGATGGGAGCGTTTGGAAAAAAAATCGGTTTTCTGGAAACTACCTTACTAGCCATTTCTGAGTGTACGCCACTGTCTTGATCCCATGCACATCACTAAAAACATGTGCGCTAACACTCTTAACACCTTGATGGACATCATGGGGACATCGAAGGATTCACTAGCCACACGCCTGGACATGCAACACTTGGGAATCAGGAAGGAGCTGCACCCCGCGGAGCTAGAGAATGACCAGTTCGAACTTTTGGTTGCGTCATGGACATTGAAGAAGGAAGAAAAGCGTATGCTTATTTCTTTCTTCAATGAACTCAAAGTCCTGATGAGCTACTGTGCGAACCCGAAGAGGCTAGTGAACATGAGAGAACTCAAGTTCAACTATGGCCCTATGAAGGCCCATGACTGTCATGTCATTATGACTCAGCTGCTCCCTGTTGCCCTGCGTGGTATCCTCCCCCAAAGGTCCACGCCCCAATCATAAAGCTTTGCTCGTTCTTCAATGTGATCTCAAAAAGATCATTGATGTGTCCACGCTAGAGCAGCTGCAGCGGGACAGCCAAAACTCTTGTTAGGCTTGAGATGCATTTCCTGCCGACTTACTTTGATATCTCATTGCATCTGCTCATTGATCTTGTTGACCAAATTAGAGCACTTGGCCCAATGTATCTGTATCAGATATTCTCTTTCGAAAGATTGATGAAAGTTTTTAGGAGGTATGTTAGGAACAGATTTAGGCCAGAAGGGGGCATGGTTGAAGGATGGTCAATGGAGGAGGCCATTGAGTTCTGCACATATTATCTGGATATCAAAAGGGTTGGAGTTCCAAAATCTCATCACAAGGGAAGACTACGTGGCAAAGGAATGATTAGGGAGAAATATGTTACAGTAGATGACCCTATTTCTTTCAGACAAGCACAGTTCGCTGTTCTCCAGCAAGCTGAGCGTGTGATGCCATACATTGACGAGCATAGGCAATCGCTGCAAACTCTATATCCGAGCAGGTCACAGGCTTGGCCTAGATAAAAAACATAAGAAGAAATTTGTCAACTGGTTGTGACGTCACTTGCTTGGAATAAAGTTGGGTAATCAACTGGATACCTTAGCCAAGGGACCTTTGAGTACATATCATAAGTACCAAGGGTATGAGATCAATGGATTCACATTTTATACAAAAAAGCAAGATAGAAAGAGCACATACCAAAATTATGGTGTTCGTTTTGATGCTCACGATGAAAACAGCAACGTGCAGGCGACGTACTATGGTTTCATAGAGGAGATATGGGAGCTAGCCTATGGTCCGTTGAATGCGGCTCTTTTTCGCTGCCAGTGGGTCCGGCTCAAGAAAATCAACACTGACAGCGAAGGGTTCACTACCGTTGATCTCACTGAGACCGCATACAGAGACGACCCCTTCATCCTTGCAAGAGATGTTATGCAAGTCTTCTATGCAAGGGACAACAAGACAAAAGGAAGGCTAAAAGTAGTCCTGGAAGGGAAAAGGAAGATTATCGGTGTCGATGGAGTGACGGACGAAGAAGACTACATGGGCTATCAGGAAATGCCTCCATTCAGGGTGAACATACCCCTACCTATCATTCAAGAGGGTGACAAACCTGCTTACGTATGGCTTGATCACAATGAGGCCCTCATTATTGATGCACCTAAAGATAGTTAGATTATTGTTAACTATGTAATCATTATGCACATAACCGTGAAGGATGTTTGATCTTGATAAAACTCTCATCTCCTCTCCCCTCCTCGTTAATACTCTACCAACTCAGCAAATATGCCGACGTATCATAGCAATTAATAAGAATGAAAGTTATTTAAAACTACCATTGAGACTGACCTTATTACTATTCAAACACTCGATTAGACACCGGACGTAACATTTCCAAACTTTACTCTCTAAATTTAAATACCAGCTAAATATAAATATAAATATATATGTCTAGACTTTCGATAGAAGGACATTGGGGTGGCCATTCTCTTCCAAGCTACTACTAGTAGTGAGGGATCCACAGCTCCTTGGCGCCACTGGTCCCCAACCAGTTTGTAGTCCCTGCTCGCAATACTCGAAGGAGCCCAGCCCACAGTCGGCATTAAGCAAACTTTTACACAGGCTCTAATGTGCCATAGGGATAAGAATTTTGTGGAGGTGGATGACAAAATCTATTGGGTCCAAGATGAAATTCACCCTCTTTTGTCTCATTTGGCACAGAGAAAAATATAATAAATAAAAAAACTAATCAGAAAAACCTAAGATCCTGTGTGGGGTCTTAATTTGGGTGTACATGCTTTCCAAAAAAAAATTCAAGCCATTTCGACATAGACGGAGTATACATGATTCACAGAGGTACATGTGCCCTTTCATCGAACCATGACTATACACATAGGTTATCAAGGTTTCTGTGATTCATAGGCATTCCGGTGTTGTATTCATCTCAAACTTTTTCTTAGGCTTGCACGTGCCACGTGTGAAGGAAACACCAAGTTTGGGATTTTTTGGATATGGTTTGCTACTTTCTGAGGTTTAATTGAATTTTCGCGCGACGACACCGTTTAATTATAGGTTGAACTAAGTGTACCCACGAAAAAAATCTGGAATAGTGCTAAACTTTTACACATGCTCTAATGTGCCCTAGGGATAAGAATTTTGTGGAGGTGGATGAAAAAATCTGTTGGGTTCAAGATGAAATTCACCCTCTTTTGTCTCATTCGGCACAAAGAAAAATATAATAAATAAAAAAACTAATAAATAAAACCTAAGATCATGTGTGGGGTCTTAATTTGGGTGTACATGCTTGTAAAAAAAAAATTCAAGCCATTTCGACATAGGCGGAGTATACATGCTTCATAGAGGTACACGTGCCATTTCATCGAACCATGACTATACACATAGGTTATCAAGGTTTCTGTGGTTCATAGGCATTCCGGTGTCGTATTGGTCTCAAACTTTTTCTTAGGCTTGCACATGCCACGTGTGAAGGAAACATCTAGTTTGGGATTTTCCGGAGATGGTTTGCTACTTTCTGAGATTTAATTGAATTTTCGCGCGACGACATCGATTAATTATAGGTTGAACTGAGTCTACCCACGAAAAGATCTGAAATGGTGCCAAACTTTTACACAGGCTCTAATGTGCCCTAGGGATAAGAATTTTGTGGAGGTTTATGAAAAAAACTATTGGGTCCAAGATGAAATTCACCCTCTTTTGTCTCATTCAGCACACAAAAAAATATAATAAATAAAAAAACTGATCAGAAAAACCAAAGATCCTGTGTGGGGTCTTAATTTAGGTGTACAAGCTTACCAAAAATTTTTTAAGCCATTTCGACATAGGAATACATATGCTTCTATTTATTTAGTATATAAAAGAATTTTTTTTAATATATATAAACATCACTGTCGGTTTAAAAAATGGCATTGATGAGAATAAACCGACAGTGATACTGGTTATCACTGTCGGTTTATTTTGAAAACCTGCAATGATATATAAAAAATTAAAAAAAATTGTGCCAGCCCTCGAGTTCGAGCTCGGTCTCATGCTGCAGAGTTCAGAGACTTAACCGCTGCGCTAGTATAGGATGTGTGCCAAGGGTTATTTACTTTTTTCTTTTGACCTTTAGGCTGCTTAATAAATTATAAAATAGAACAAAAAAATTTGGGCCGTCTGGGACTCGAACATGGGTCTCGGGGGCTAAGTTGAGGGGTCTTCACCGTTGTGCCAGTAGGAGGAGTTCAAAAGAAAACAAAAAGTTATCCTACTTATTAACACCTAAATTAACACCTAACTGCTACACCACAGTACTATCGGTTTGGGGGATGACCCGGCAGTGATGTACCCATTCACTGTCGGTTTACAATCAAAACCAGCAGTAATGAGCTATTTCCCAAAGTAAATTAATAATTTATAAAATAGAACAAAAAAATTGGGCCGCCTGAGACTCGAACACGGGTCTCGGGGGCTAAGTTGAGGGGTCTTAACCGTTGCGCCAGTAGGAGGAGTTCTAAAGAAAACAAAAAATTATCCTACTTAACACCTAACCACTACACCACATCACTGCCGGTTTGGGGAATGACCCGGCAGTGATGTACCCCATCACTGTCGGTTGACAATCAAAACCGACAGTGATGAGCTACTGGTATAAAAGAGGCGCGGGTTGAAATTATCCAAATTCATTTCAACCCCACGCCAACCCCTCCCCCCACGTCGGAGCACCGCCCCACGCCATCCACCACCCCACGCCGGAGCACCACCCCATGCCATCCACCACCCCAAGCCAGAGTACAGCGCCGTCCGTGCCCTCGTTCCTCATCCACGATGCCGGCCGTGCCCCTCCTCCTCCACACCTGCACTCCCACTGCCGAGGCCTTCAGGAGCGCGCGGACATCTGCTTTCCCACCCCCACGGTGAGTGCGTGGCTCACTGCCCGCTATGTGTCTGATGAAATGTCCCACGGTGTCCCACAACTGCTTACTTGAATCAGTAGAGGCTTTTCATTTACCAAGTACTACAACTTATTGTTTGATATGATAATTTACTTACCAAAGTTTATGTTACTGCTACTTTATTGCAATGCTAGCATACAGTTTGATCATGAATGTCTAGTCTGTAGTGCCACCGATGCTCAATGTTTTTGGATGTGAGGATAGAGTATATATATTTTAGACCTATAGAACTAATATATGTACATCTGGTTAAATAATATCTGCTATACTCCAATTTTTAAAATGCATCAGCCCCCCACACCCATCATTTTTAAAGAGACAATTTAGAAATAGGGTGAGATATTATTTAACCCTCCAAACTTGCAATTCACCGTAAAGGGTACATATTAAAAAACAAATATTCCTTGAGAGCATGGTACAACCATATGAGTTTGTCAATCAGACAATGTAACATGCATATAACTATCATGTCCCATTGTTTCTGTACAAAGCACTATTGAGCATTTGAGGGATACAGTTGCAAAGCCAGCTAATAGAGAAGTAGCTTATTTCTTAGCCACATCAACTGAGGGCCTAGGCCTTCAATGGTAACCGGTCTTGCCATGGAACCGCCCTCTTACCTTCACTTGCAAGAGAGTTTCCTGTATCCCTACAAACTGATAATTTGACATCAGTTGTCATCATATCTTCATCCACCCTGACCTGATCAAACTTTTTGACTTCTAGATGGCCCTGTTGCCCCTGGCGATCATTCCCCACATCATTCTGCAGACAAGAAAGCCCTTTTAATTGCCATAAAAACACTTTTCTTGTACAGATTATGTTAATTCATGAACTCCACCACTTTAGTATCAAATTCGACTTCTAGCAATAGAGATGAGATTTTGGTCCAAACATAACGCTCACCATTTAACAAAAAGAAGACAACATTGATCACTTTAGTGTAGTCATCATTGATAGAATCCCAAAATCATGAACAAAACATGCCCCATTTAGCAAATAAACTGTAGAATTTTCCATTAATAGTAGATGCATTGCATTACCTATCAGAGATCATATTTACGCCCTTTTCCTTCCATTGTCATGAAACGTCGAACCATAGCCTCATTGGTCACTTTCTTCATTTCTTCTTTCTCTAGATAGCAAATAAGTCTATGACTCAAGTGCTGATCACCCATGTGATTAGACAAAGTTGTTTTGACAATCTTCATTCCCGAAAAGCATCTCTCAACTGTTGCAGTAGCGACAGGCAATACTAGCAAAGCAATGCACATAATAAGCTGTTTTACTTTCTCTCATGATCAATGATTGCAAAGTGAGTATTTTATGTGCATTATGTGATTTAGTAAAATAGACTTTGTAGCCCTGTAAAATTTTCATTTGAAATGTCAGGATTGCTTGGAGGATGAGTAACATTAAATAGATTTAGTTTGGCCATATAACTTGAATAATAACTCTTGTTCAGTGAGATACCATTACCACTTACCACATGCCTAATTTACTCAAATGTATAGGCAACCATGGCATGGTATGTAGTGCATGTTGGTCACATGCCTGGGATTTATCGAACCTAGGAAGATTGCTATGCTCAAGTCAATCGCTACCCTGGTAATTTGCACAAAAAGTACAACACAGAAGTTGAAGCTTTGAGGGCCTACTATAGTCATCCGGCCTATCTTGCAAACCATGGGCAACCGACCTACTATGGTCCAATGAATGCAAACCATGGCCATCCGCTGGCACTGGAGATTGAAGAGAAGCCACCCACCAGAGATGTGAAGATTAGGAGAATTGCTCCTTGGTCTTGGAAAGATGTCATGCTTTTATTTATGGCTATGGTCATTGCTTTTCTTATTTTGAAGTTGATGTAGGCTTAGTTTCATATAACAGTAGGTGGACTTTGTTGTATGTGGTCAATCAAACAATGAATTTGTTCTAGGTGAACATATGCTATTATTTGACTTTGTTGTATGTGGACTTATTATTAGACTTTGCATTAAACATATTATATATATATATATGAACATATGCTATTAGTAGTTGTCCGCAGCCAAAACTAACCACGATCGTATCACAGCCATGACTCATAGTCGCCTGTTACCCCATCATCAAAGAACAGTTTGGCAATAAGAAGCGGCTGATATCGCTGGGACAGGAGAGCCGCATGATCTGACAAACGGTGATGGTGCCAATCAGGATGGTGAGAACGAGCAGCCATGGACCCCGTCTGGCCTACTCGATCTGGGTTAAAATGACCAAGATAGCCAGGTAACTTTGGTATCATGTGACTATGTAGCCACACATGCTAATCAATTGAGAGGGTGATGGCTTACTTGGTGTCTCTAGCAGGAGCCTCCGCCGACCGAGGAGCCAGAGGGTTCGGGTAGAAGGAAGGCTAGATCCAAGCGAGGCGTGTCAAAGATTCCTGTTGGTAGGAATGCACACTAGCATATTACTGAGTTCGATGAATTCAGGGATCCACTCTCACTGCCTATAGCTTTGACAAAATACAAGACTATCCTTAGGTTACTCGTTAGGGACTTCATCCCGATTAGGTATAGGAAGTGGATTGGGAAAGATGATGACCCGTGGAGGGTTCCCAAAAGTGAGAAGGATTACATATGGGATATCAAGATCCTAGAGTATTTCACTTTCCCAACGGAGTATGACAAGGAGTTAGTCAAGAAAAAAGCAAAAGAAATCATGGGGACATGCTTCAAGAATTTCAAGGGGACATTGTACAAGAATTTTGTCCTCCAAAATAAAGAGCCAGATTTCAATGGTGGACAGTTTAGCAAGCAGAAAGACTTCTGGCAGGATTTCAAGGAATACAGGTTATCCGAGGAGTACTTAGAACTGAGCAGGAAGAATAAGGAGAACTCGTAGAAAGCGATGAATTCTCATCATCTCGGCTCTCGTGGCTACGCTAAAAAGATGCCAGAATTTAAAGCAGAACTTCAAAAGATGGATCGCCTTGCTGAGGAAGACGTTTAGGTTGAGACCACCGATTGGGAGCCTAGATCGGTAATATACTATATGGGGAGGAATGTACGCCACGCAGAGGATGGGAGCTTTAGCTCCACAAATCAACCCATGAGCGAACTCATCCAGAGGATCTCCTAGGTAATTGAGGAGGTGAGGTAAGGAACTCGCACTTCTAATAGGGAGAAAGACATGCTCACCCAAGCACTCAGAACCAAGAAGCACTCTGGTCGCTCTAGAGGAACTAGTGTTGTTCCTTGGAAACTAGCATTCCCCCAAAAATCTAACACTTACCGGAGCCGCTCGAGGGGTAGAGCGGATCAGGAGGCAGAGTATTTGAGGTGACTAATAGAGATGGAAGAAAGAATGGACGCATGGATTGAGGCGACTGTTGAAGCACGAGTCTAGCAAATTTTGTTGTCCAAGGGGTTAGGAGTACCACAAAACCCTACTCCTACTGCCTTTAGCCCATAGTTTAGGGGTCGCAGCAGCTGTGGATCGAACCCGCTCGACAAAGAAGATGCGAATGTGCCTCATCCGGTGGACGGCATCACTGAACCCATCAATGTCAAGTTGTACATCCGTTAGGAATGGACAAAGGACAAGGTGGCGCTCGGCTAGGCCTGGCCTGCGAGAGATGGGCCATTAATGGCCACCCAATTCCACAGGGGTATGCTCGTATCACCATTGACAGAATACTTGATAAGAAGTATAACAAGATACACATTGAGTACCCTATAGCGGAAGATAGGTCAAAACTTGGTCATAACAAGGGCTCTCAAGTGGCCTAGCGCAAGCGCTTCATTAAGCTTGACCACCAATTGTCCTCTGATGATGAGGACTATTGCGAGTCTTCGCCCACCCACGATGATCACTCACCATCTCCCAACAGAGATCACTCCCCTCCTCAACCCTTGCCATCACCCTCGAGAAGACAGAGGTCTCCTTCTATTCCTCCTCGTCCGACTCTATCTTCATCAGCCTTGAGAAAAGAGACTCCTCCTCCTCCTCCATCTTCATCAGCCCCAGGAAAATAGAATTCTCGTTGTCATCCTCCTCCTCCACCTCAGCCCAAAATAAGATCAAGGACATACTCGCAGTCACAGAAAAGGTCCTCGAATTCAATCGCTAATGCTCCCAAAGTGGACCAACAAAAAAAGAAAAAGGTTGTTCAGTGGCAGCGTTACAAACTTGATGGAAGGAAAATTTACAGCACACATCTTAAAGGAAGATTGTATAAGTTTCTTCAATCTTTGTGCCTCACTGCCTCTGTTTTTTTTGAAGTCTGAATTCAAAAGGCAAACACAGAATCAGTACGCTACAACAAGAGCCGATGAAATACACAATGAAGATTTAAGGAAGATACAGAAGTTCGTCGAAGACAACCCCGAATTAACCATGGAAGAGGCCGTGACAATCTATTATGATGTACAAGGGACGGCAACACCGGCAATGAAGTATGAAAGGGGCAATCTTTTGGTTCCCGATCATGAGTATAAAAATTTGACAACATATATGCGCCGGTTGCATGAATATTACATGGCTCAAATAACAGAGATGGAGGACTTTGGTTTTGAGGTTATTATCCGTTCGCCACATATTTTTAATTATCCTGAAGAAGAGAAATTCGATGTCGAGTGGGAGTGCTTATTCCAGCTATACCAGAAATGCTCTCTCGATACACAAATGTTGACGATGTGGACTATGTGAGTACCCTACACGCATGATATTACAATTAACTACTCTCTCGGGACACAAATTGTTAACTTTTGAGCACTTCCCATGTTTTTATGTAGGTGTATAGCAAAATTTTGCATTCTAAAAAGCAAATGAGATAACATAGGCTTCTTGGACCCCTTGCGAGTCAATGAGAAGACATGTCTAGGCCTCCATGGATGTGACGTGGAAGACCTAAAATAGAGATTTATTGCTGTTTTCGACGAATTCAAGATGAAGAACAAAACCCACATACTTCTAACATACAACTGCGAGTATGTGTTCTCGGCTTTTAATTTTAAGCTTATTTTTTCGTTAAGATTATTCGATAATTAGGATTCTATGATTGTAGCCACCATTTCGTTTTCATTTGTGTTAATCTTGCCAAAAATTTGATCGAGATGTGGGACTCGAAGAAAAAACCATTTCATCATCTGAATGCACCTGTGGTAGTGCTGAATTAGTAAGCGATCCTAATAACATATTATTTTCTAATCACACATACTGCTTTCTAACATTTCTCCTTTTAATGTTGCGCAGTGTCCGAAGAAGACATATCGGTGGGACATAGGTCCCATTCAAGGTTGTCGAAATGGAGGGGAAGTACCTAAAACAGCCGATAGGAAACAATGAATGCGGGTTTTATGTAATGTGGGCAATGCTTCGCTATATCGGTGGGAAATCGGAAGAAGCCGATAAGTTGGTGTGTATAATCCCCATTTCATTTATGTCTGTTAATCATTCAACAAAATGATTTATTGATTCCTCTTTGGATATCATCTTTTTTGAACGACAGCGCAAGAAATATAACCACAAAAGGCTGTTAGACATGGAGATTGCCACGCTGCAATCGGAGCCGGCAAAATTCATCTTAGCCGAGTTATTGGAAAAAGATGGAGTATTTTCTATTGCACAATCCATGAAGTTCAAGACCAGTATGACCCAGAGCGTCTCCTAGATTATTGTAAAAAGTCCGAGAAGCATTGCACAATCTGTGAAGTCCGAGAACAATTCTTTTTTATTTTGAGGGATCGAGATCTTGATAAGAACATTTGAACTATAACCGTAACATTTGTAATATTTAATATTGATGGACCTGTCGTCTAAGTAGCGTATATAAAGCGAAACCCGATTCCACGAAAAAAATATAAATTAAAATAAATTATAAAACAATAAAATGCGAACATGACATCACTGCCGGTTAGCAGAAAACCGGCAGTGTTGTCATAAACATCACTGCCGGTTAGCAACAAACCGGTAGTGATGGCACTACCGGCTGGAGCCACAAACCGGCAGCGTTGGCTTAGCCATCACTACCGGTTCTTGCCACAAACCGGTAGTGATGTTTATGACAACACTGCCGGTTCAAACATAATCCGACAGTGTTGGTGGAAATGAACTCTACCGGGTGGTCTTATGAACCGGCAGTGTTGGTGGAATAGAACTCTACCGGTTGTGTAAAGAACCGGCAGTGAAGTTGAAGAACACTGCCAGTTTGTAAGAACCGATAGTGATAGCTTACCCTCATCACTGCCGGTATTGTTGTGCCGGTTCAAAATCCGGCAGTGATGGAGTATTTTGATCCAGCAGTGAAGTACAATTCTGACATAGTGACATGGCCCTATTACCAGTTAGAACCCTTATTACTTATTGGGAGTACATGGCCCTATTACTAGGAATCTAGTCAGAGACTACACTAAAACCCAAATTGATTTGCATGCTCATAAATGGGTAAGTGTTAAGACTCAAATAATCAAATATCCTAGTATCAGCTTAGTTCTTATTTTTCTCAAGCTTAATAATCTGATCCTAGGTTCTTTCTTTCACAACATTTAATCAATGTGCTTGGCATCAACATTTGATGCGTTGTTACTCAAAATAATACTGCAACTCAACTGTAGGCCTATAATAGTATGTCAATACTCAATATTGGGATAATATCTCTTAAGCCACATAGCCTGTCGTATTCATGCCACTAATTGAGCTCATCTCAATACTAATTATATTTGGAGCTTTCAATAAAGTTGTCCTCTTCTCCAAGAGTAGGTATAATTTAATTGCGTACTTTCTTATACATACTCAAGAGAATTGGCAAATAATTCTTAATTCTTATAAGTGACATGATGACTCTTTTGGTGCCTCATCAATATCTTAAAATTCTTTAACAGTAGACCTATTCTGGATTAATAAACTAATATTTTGCCAAGTATCCCAATGCCAAGTCTAGACTAGTATTGACTTGAGCATTCTTAAAGTTAATGACAGTCAAAGCATATGGAACGCCTTCCTCTTCAACTGTTACTAACTTATTCTTAGAATTATTTGGGATAATTAATCTTACTGCGTTGTACAATTGCACTGTGCAAATAGACAGGCGTGGCATTACTTATGCAAACTCTATCACTTAAGCATTCATTTGATATGCCTTTTGTGATAGTCCTAGTACTCAATTGGTTCTGTATTGGTGTATTTCAATAGCCAAAAACTCAGAGGCTTTACCAAAATATATCATATTAAAAAATTTGGTGAGTAGAAAACTCTTATGTGACATTCCTATTGCCACAAAACTCAACTTCACCCATGTAGAGTATTAGGACAATAAACTTTTCCACCCTTTTTTATAAACATAATTGTCGACTTAATGAAATTCTAAACCATAGTGGGCTATGTTCTTAGTTTAAATCTTTTAAAACTCCCTTTGAAGTCACGCTAAGAATTATAGACCATTTTATAGCCTACTAGTTTGACTTCATCAGGAAACTTATTAACACCCACACTTTATATATACTTATGGACCTAAGCTCATAAAATTGCTTAGTTTAGACTAACAAAATTCCTCTTCTGATGTAATCATCTTATAGATTAATCAAGGATCACAAGCAGATTAATAACAATAAAGGTTTACTTATGTGCCTACTTATCAACTAATGGTTGCTACATATATCTGTTGTGGCTTACTAATTGACTCTTAAAAATCTACAATAGAAACTATAATAATTTAAATGGCGGTATACTAATGACTTATGGCACAAACTGAGATATTTATGTCTTCTTGAGTCATTGATATAGAAAATTGTATCTCACCAATATTTAATCTTCCTCCTTTGTGAACTCCCACTAACTCCCACTGATTTTTGCATTCTCTAGGAACACATCATACCTTAACAACTTAGTGAAACAGTTATAACAATAGAAACACAATCCCTTGGACTTTGCTCCCACTGATGTAGCACCTGGTTTTAAGAACAAAACTAGATACGCACCATATGTGAGCCTAGGAAGTCAAATCTCACATATAGCTACAAATAAGGGTAATATCAAAAGACAATGCTTAAATACATAGCGTATTAGTATAAAGAATATAACCTCAGAGTATAGACAGCGGAAAGACAACTCTGATCTTTAGGCGAAGACTCTAAATCCACAGGGACAACTGACTGGTTGATCACAAGCCTAATTCCTCAAAACTCTAGCAATCTGGTACCCATCCAGGATTTTTATCCAAATAATTGAAAAATAAAGCAAGTGTAAGTACATGTCGTACTCAACAAATATAACATGGGATTCATGAGGCTCAAAAGGCTAACACTGGTTTAACTGCGATTAGCTTTTAATGAGTCATGATTTTAGCAATTGAGTAGCAACAAGTTTATCACAAACCCATAAACACATGATCAGGTAAACATGAATAATGAATAGCATAAACAGTAATAATTAATGAGCATCTTTATCATTAGTATCATCAGTATTCATCATCATTAACCATTAGTGATCATCTATTCCGTAAGGGTTCCAAGGCCGCTTGTGACCGTGAGCACGGCTGATATACCAGTTTTACACTCTGTAGAGGTTGTACACTTTCACTATGAGTCATGATTTACCCTTTCACCTGAGGTAGCTAATCTCATGACCCACTTCCAAGGAAGGTCGGCAAGGTTCACTATGAAGCCTTTCAAAGGTTCATCTAACAAGTTAGGACCATTAGATTCACTCAGCATACTGATATAGGAACCCCCTTCCTGATGACATAATGACACGTAGCCTATACACAAGGAGATAGAGGTTGTCCTATACTTGATTCATCAAGCCATTCTTACGCCAATAAAGGTAACCTCTAACAAGTTAGAAAAGGTCCTCATACTGAGCTAAAGTCAGAGCCATCTAGCCCTCATAGCTGTACTGTAAGTCTCGGATGATCACTTACAGATAAGTCCTTAGGAAGAGAAATCTAGAGCACCATAAAAATAACCCAATGCTCTAGCCCCCTTGTTTCATGTTGCTAAAAGCATGTTTTAGTGTTTATTGTATATACCATTAGTCAAGTCACAAGATCATGGCTTTAGTTAAGCACTAGCATCATACTACCCAATGCAATACCCCATAGGTATCAACGTACAAGGTAACAAAGTACTTGGAAATCCTTAGTGACAGTCAAGGTAGACACATGCATTATAAATTAAATAATTAAAAGTGTATAGGACAACAAAAAAGATCCCATGCTATACTTGCCTTAAAACACCGATCCTTCGGTAAGCTTTAATCTTCAACGTTCTTCTTCTTCTAATTGATCACCATGTATATATCATTGACTGGACGTAATCATAAAGTACCACACAAACATCCGTACAATCATACATGAAGCAAATAATAGATCTAAATTAGAACAATACACCAATCATAGAAAAATAAGTAAAAGAGTTTGAAACACGATTCTACGCATCGCTACGAACACACAGTCGCGAGAAGCACTCTAATCGAAGCTACGGTTGAAAAGATATAACTACCGAGAGACTTGCTTTATACGTGGAAAAGAAAACTATAGGCTTCATTTATTTTAACTATATAAAAGCTTATATAAATTGAATTAAATCAAATTTAGATTCGAATTATAAAACTAAAGTAATACAAATCATATTTTATCTATAAAATCTAGTCGCATAATTATTATTCAAATTAGAGCCTAAACCATGAAATTCTAGAATTAGTTACATGATAAACATTATTACTAATGCGTAGTTTATGTTGTTATGAATCCAATGCGACTTGAATGGGCTAAAACGGAGTTAAAACGTAGAAGATATGAATTAAATAAGATTTCCTTTAATAAAACAATAGATTAAATCTAACCTCGAATTTCAAAAGTTGATAACATACTTAACAGTAGTATGAATAGGTAGATTATGAAATTACTAACCTAACGCAAGTTGAACGGATCAAATCAGAGTTAAAACAGAGAAGTTATGGCTAAAACAAAATCAGTGGCAAATCTGTAAATAAGTGAAAACGTATTTTTGAAGTCAACCGAGTAAAATACGCTTTTAAAAGAAGCAGACGTATTCTATCTAATACGTAATGGACCGCGGCTTCAAATAACTAAAAACCGAAGGGCTCTTTAGTAAGATGGCCACGCGAAGGGGTATCCTCCGATTGAGGCCGTTGGATCTTCACTGGTCGGCCTGGATTAGACAGAGGCAGGGATTGGGGAAAGATTTGGCTGGAACAGTAGAGCCAGGGCGGTGGAAGCCATTACCGCCGGCGTGAAGCTCGCCGGCGCGCACAGGGAAGCGCCTATGGCCATGGTTTTCAATGGGAAAGGCACGGGGTGGAAGAGGAGGTTGAGGCGAGCTCACCTAGCTGCTTCTCGCGGACAAGAGCAGGTCCATGGCGGCGTGCAGCTCCATATGACAACGGCGGTGCTATGGTTCTACAGCGGTGGCACGGCTTGAGGTGAGGGCGGCGGGGTGCGGTCGGCTTATATGGGACGGAGCGGCGTGGCGCGCACGGCAGGGGAGGAGTCAGGAGCGGCACAGACACGGTCTCCATAGCAGCGACGGAGTCCAGCTCGATTACGCACAAGAGGATGAAGAAGACCCCGACAGGTGGGCCAGGCGTGTTAGCGGGACGAAGAGAGGACACGCGGCACATGCTCGACCAGCTATTTTAGAGCTGGTGTGGCTTGGGGCGCACGCAAAACGGAGGGGGAAGCGGCGAGCATGGACCCCACGACGGCATCGAAGTCTGGTTCTAGGACGGGATGAAGAAGACAGCCCTGACCGGTGGGTCCCGAACGTCAGCGGCTGCGCGCGGGAAGAGAAGATAATGCAGCGTCAGAGAGAGAGCGCGCTGGGCCACGCGGAAGAGCGGGAGAAGAAGAGGCGCAGGCGTGCTTGCTAGCGGGCCGCGGCCGTCGGCCCAAGAGGAAGCGGCGCGCGGGGAGACCGGGCCGACCCGGCTGCTGGGCTCTGGTGGCCTACTGGGTTGCTGTGCTTCCAAGCCAGAAGGGAGGGGAGAAAAAAAATGAGAAGCGGGCCAGGCTAAGGGAGGAAGCAGACCATGGCCAGAAGGCAAGGGCTTGCTCTTTTTTTTCCAAATTAATTTTCCTAATATTTTTTCCAAAAGCATTTTGAATATTTTCAATTTGAATCAAATCCACACAATTCAAAGAAACAAATGCACCGGCATGCATGCGCAAACATGTTGCTACCTTTTAATTTAATGATTTTTTTTTATTTTCCTATATGTCTAAATCTTTTTAGCTCTATTTCCAAAAATTCAAATTTTAGGGTGTTACAACTGATTTCTGTGTTCACTAGGAACATAATTAGGGTGCCATGTGGATAGCTCATTTACTTAGAATCTCGTTTCTTATCCTTAGCTTGACAGTACTTATGTCTTGGTAGGGTTTTGCCCAGTAAAAATTTTATGGTCAAATATTCATCAATCTGCGTTAACCAGAATGACAAACATAAGGCATATAAGTCTCCAAAAACAAGCTCTATGAACTAGTCTAATCAGTGTTGGCCAGAATAAACTAGAAAAAGAAACTTGGTGGACATGCAAACACTAATCAGCTTTGGCTAGAAATAGTGAAAGCAAGCCATACTTCAATTAGAGACTAATGTTGGGCTGAGGGACAAAATTAGTATGATTTTCTTATTATTATTTCTCAAGTCCCATACTTTCTTATTGGAATAGAGCATCTCTTTCTTGATGAGACAGTCCATTCTCCCCTTCGAAATGTGGCTTAACTATAGTGACACAATTTCTATAAGGTATCATCACCTAACTAATGATTAACTTAAAGATAATAACATAAGAAAACTCATATCACAGGAAATAAATTTCTAATTTCTACTAATTGATAAGATAAATTATAATGGAATAAATTTGATGTATTCATAAACTCCAAACTCAAGAACATTTGTTAAAAATATAAAGTATCTCATACTAAGATGACAAGTGTGACAAAACCGCCCAATTGATACAAGATCAAGTACGGTTGTCCCCATTTAACATGTTGACACGCGCATACTTTCACTTATATAAACCTGGTAGTCCGCCGAGTGTCATGAAGGACCTCGGTAAATCAACATCACAACCAAGATCACATGAATAAGCAAATACACATCATATATACAGAGTTGCAGTGGAAATAATGTTTACAGTGAATTCACAAATAATAATACAAGTTTGGGTTTCAAAACCAATTAGTGAAAACAACATAGCTTTCAAATGATTACAATAATATAAGTTCCAAATACATTGCTAGCATATGTGACATCCTCTGACAAAAGCATATAGATAAGAACACTATAAAGAGTCGCCGAGCCCACCGGTGGTTAGCCACCATCTTCAGTAGGCCGAGAACTTCACCTGCAACATGGTGGGATAAACCCTGAGTACTCGAATATACTCAGCTAGACTTACTCGTCATAAACCAAAAATAAAGTGACACCAAGGATTATGCATGGCTTTATAAGTGAAGCTATCTTGACAATATTTTGCATAAAAAGCCACTAATTCAACTATACATTTTATAATTCGGTCATCAAGATAATTATAGCTGTTCATCTCTTGGTTAGCACTAACATGTGGCATATCATTTAGTAGCATAACAATAGTAACCATAGCCGATGAAGATTTTCATATTCATCAGAACCATCATATTCCATAATCCAATTACTACGATGCTGGAGCTAGTCGAGTTTCTCACTATCCGAGAGAGACGGCGATTTGAATCGGTTGCAACCAGCTGGGCAGTTATTTCTAACACAAACCCAAACATACCTGCGCCAAGGTAGTCTTAGGTCACCTTTGGTACAACTCAGGTACACATTTCACGGGTTCGATCCGCATCGCACAACCAGGGACAACCAGCTGCCAGGACGATCAGGACTACCCTACCCTTGGGCTCACATCTGGCTCCCCGCACATCCTTACTACCATCCAGAGTGCACACTCTAACAGAATAAGGCCTAGCCTGAGTTGAGCTACTCGGCTTCGTGGTCAGAACGAGTTATCTAGCCAGCTAAGTGAGAGGCATGCGTTCAATCTCGGCAGAAGTGCCAACAATGGTACGGTCCTTAATTGACACAGACGGGATCAACATAGCCAACCCAACACCATTGCATATGAAATCCTGCCCGGTCTCCACTTAAATTACATCCCATGATTATTTTTCCACGATAGCAAATATAGCCAACCATGCTCCGGTATCCACCTATATCTCGTAGGTGATAGGAAATCACCCGACTTCTACTGGTCTAAGCATGGCTAAGTACATATTCGATCCTGGACCTACACAGGGTTCAAGGTATATGTCTGGACAAGGAAATTATATGCATCAAGAGTTTCCAATCAACTCCTATAACCTAATGCATCAAATATAAAAGAACTCAAATTGATATTTGTAAAACATAGGAGGTTTAGAATGCTCTGGGGCTTGCCTGGGATCCAACACAAAGTCAGTTCAGTTAGCTTGCACCGTCTTGGGGAACATCTTCCACTCTAAGCAAGCACTCCAGGGGTCCTTCCATCTTCAGGATAGGTCCACCAACACCGTCTTCTGGTTTGACTCCATTATCACGTGCTTCACATTCATACGTTGTGCATCTAGCATACCTAGATGAGATGCAATAATGCAAGTGCATAAATGATATGCATCATATAAAAGCATTCAAGACAAGTATAAGGTTACACCTCAAGACATATGCACTTAGAGTTGTTTCACTAAACATCACACAATCTATTATAAAAAGATAGCAAGCACATCAAGCATGGCACCCAGTTAACTTAAGTTTAGCTATTACAAGCATTCATCAATCAAGAATTAACAAAACATGTTTAGCCAAACAAGAGTAAGCTAATGCAATCAACTTAGTGCATGCACATAATCTGGATAGCAGTACAAAAGCCACTTGTTTCAACCATAACTGGAGTTATAGGCATCAAACAAAGGTGATCTTAGACTTTCTAGAAATATTAGAAAATTGTCTACAACTTTGTTATTAACACCAGAAGCTAATTCAACAACTAACAAGGTCAAAATACATCATGAAGCAGAGCTTATACAATTAAGGGCAGAAAGCTAATAGTAACTTTAGCAATGCATATCTCGAGTTCTATTCATCTAAAAAGCATGATCCTTAACTTTATAGAAATAGTATTAAGTTATCTATAACTTTCTTATTATCATCTTAAGATGATTCTACAGCTAACAAGGTTAAACGACATCAAGAAGGCATCTAAAAAGCTAACAGCAAATTTTAAAATCTATAACTCCTAAACCAGCAGGCTTAAAATCATAAAATTTTAGCAAAAGCAATATAAGGAAATTATCTATAACTTTTGTATTCAACATATCTATAGAAAACATCATTTGCATCACGAAAATATCACCACCACAGAAACTATACATGCAGCCATTTTTAGCACATAAGCAAAGTGGTGCTTCACTTGATTCTATAACAAGGTGACATAAAAGCACATCCAACACATAGCTCTAATCCATCATGAGGAACCCATACAACCTCATCTCAAACCAACACATGACATTAGCATCACAAGAACCATGTATAAACATCTAATAAGAAAAGCACATGCTCCTTCAAAGTTTAATTAACATGCAACTAATAAAAAGGTGATGTTGCAAACATTCTAATTTGGAGCCTAGGTTTTTATGAGAGAGATATGATAACAAAGCATGGAACTGTACAAATTTTACATGCTCAAGTTTTATAAATTGATTATTACATGCAAAACAAGTTTTAATTGCAAATAAGCATGTGAGAGGAAGACAAATCTAAACCTCCACATTTTCTATAAACACATGACCAAATTAGGTTTGATTAGGTTACCACCATACCATGCAAAGGCAATGGAACAACATTTTCCATTTTTTTACACCTTATGATATTTATCAAGCATTTACAACTACTTATCAAGCACCTAGCAAGGTAAATTAATAACTCAGTAATACATGCACAAAAAATTATGAAATTTTAACCAGATCTCATGCATCACATATATATACTACAATTAAAATTTCATGCCATTTGGAGCACTACAACTTCATGTATGAGAATAACAAGCAAAATAAGCTAAAATTGCCTATTTAACAAGATTAAGTCAAAACATTATAAAAACAGAACACAATTAGCATGTTTAATATTTTTATTAGCAATATCATGTCATCATAAGATTAAAACAACTAGAATTACCATTTTTGGACTTCTATAACTCAAGATATGCATCTGTCCAACTTAAAAGCATTTTTAAAAGCACTTTACAAGAATAAATAAAAACAGCAGAAACTTTCTACTAACACATATCATATTATGACTCTACTGCATAGATCTACTCACAAGGACTCCAAAACATGTTCGTTTGCTATTTTACATTTTTTCTACAATTTACTATAATTTTCTCAATTTTTAGCCATAAAGGAAAAACAAATTTGCATCGAGGACCCTGAACTTCCACGAAAATAGATTCCAGCGAATAGGTCCCTATAGGTACTATTCACTTGAGTCACAGTCTTTGCACTTAAGCCCTTCCCTTTCTTCTTATTGCTGCGTGAGGCCCTTCATGCGAGTT